>NW_027113993.1:2911502-2919583 GCF_000696795.3 Halyomorpha halys
ATATTAAGGTGTAGATCGGTGACGACAATAATGTATTCTGATGTCGAGAAGCACCGAGAGTTAGGGAAAGTGGCAACTGTACTTCACTCACTTTCAGAGCCGTCAGCTCGTCTAAAGTCTGAAACTTTGTACAGATATTTAAAATAGTGTATGAAGAAAAAAAAAAATACGTTTTTGAAATTAAAAACTATAACCTTGGTTTTTATTTATAAAATTTTTTTTTGAATATGAAATTATGGACTAAAAATAAATAGTATGCACTTTATGATCATTATTAACAGAGAATGCTACGATTTTTTATCGGTAAAGGAATGCCCGTTTTAGCAAGAAATAACATGAATAAATCATCAGATATCTTTATTAGTTTCTAGCGAATGTCACCCTATACTGAGATGGTGTGATGTGTTCCTTGAAACCTATTGAGAAGTTTAGGTATAGTTAAATTTATATTATTTTTTAATTTTTTTATTCTAGTAAACGTAATATTCTGTCACAACCAGTCTCTTTATTAAGTTTATTATGAATAAATAAATATTCATACTCATTATTATAATTTAAAGTTAGAAAGCAAAGTTATTGTTTTTTCCGCTCAGAAACATATTGCTATAGTTACGAGAAAATATCCAATTTAACCGAAATTTCTGACTCCTGCACTATTTATGTGTCGCAGGATAAAATTTTTATACAAATTGCTATATAATTGGCCAAATGTAAAAAGAAAAAAACTTTTTGATTTTCGCTTTTCATAAGAATTAGGGACTCTATTTTTTTATTATTATTTTTTTTTCTGAGGGGGAGGTAAATCTGAGCCCAGTTTACTAACGTTTACTGCTAAAATCAGTATTTTAGACGCTTTTTTATAGTACCAAGCATAAATAAAAAATCAATACTACTACAACCTATAAAGTGTCAGACGTGTAGTACTATTATAAGACCAACGGTTGTGCAAGAAGGTGATTTGGTGACTCTTGACCTATAGATTTTGCCCCAAATTAAGGAAACTGTATAAGGTTGAGTGGACCTCAGAGAGCAACCAAACACCCAATGTTGACTCACGGCTACGTTAACATAATAAATAATTCTTTGTCACAGCTGGGTTCAAATTCAGATCGTTGGAGTTAGTAGCACAGTATCTTAACACTGAGCCACCCTACTCCCCATTATTATTATTTGATATATATTAATTTATATGATTATTATGCATTTTAATCCAACAAATGGTAAAGGTACGTGCGAATATTACTTTACAACTAAGAATAGGAAGGTAAAACTGGAATAAATAAATATAGGAAAACAGGAAATATCATCATAAAAAATTAATTTAGAATAAAAATTTAAGTGCGATGGCCGGGAATCGAACCCGGATCAACTGCTTGGAAGGCAACTATGCTCACCATTACACCACCATCGCAATGTATCCCAGTGGAGTGAACGATTAATCACGAATTCCATTGTTTATATTATACAATATAAATTAGTTATCTGCTGTAACTTACATTTTTGCTAAAAGGCTTTTTTAATTTTTTATTAAACAGTTTTTATACAGAATCCGTAAGTATTTAAAAATTTAAATCTAAAACCTTTTCAATTTTTTTATTAATAAGAACAAACAATATAACATAAAATATATTGTCATTTTTTTAGGATTCCTGGAGAACGTTTACCCCTAATATTGATAGGGGTTAAATATTTTGAGGTCTAGATTCACCTAAAAATGTTTCATCAAAATCTAGGAAACAAATGTAGGATCCTCACTATTTTATTTAAGCTTTTAGCAGTTATAATAAAATCTGGATCTTCATATTAGCATGTTCGTTCATTTTATTCCTTTAGAAAAAGGTATAAAAAAGGATTTCTTCAACTACTTATTAAAAAACTAAAATGTACAGAGTATATAATTAAAGATTAAACTATGTGATAACACTAAAATTGTGCCAGGACTGAATAAGGGTGAAATGGAGAAAGTTAAAGTGGGTTTATGAAGTTGGAGTAAAATGAATTTAAAGTTAGTTTTTTTTTTTTTTTTTGTTTAATTACAACTATATTTGATTCTATATACCCTTCTTTTGAGGTGCTGTACCGAGGTACCAAAATAAGATTTTTCGCAGTTATATAACATAAATATATAATTACAATATAGATCAATCATGAAATATAATAAAATTAGTGAAGTTCAATGAATTAATGATTAAGAAAACAATACAACTAAATTTATTAAATACAATAAAGAATCATATGGACTGTTATTATTATATATGTTTGTAAACCTTTTCCTAAAGGAATAGGGCAACAAACAATTAAATGAACGAACATGCTAATATGAAGATCCAGATTTTATTATAACTGCTAAAAGCTTAAATAAAAGATTGAGGATCCTGTCTTGTTTCCTGAGTTTTTATGAAACTTTTTTAGGTGGATCTAGGCCCCAAAATATTTAACACCTTTCAATATTAGGGGTAAACGTGTCCCAGGAATCCTAAAAAAATGACAATATATTTTATGATATATTTTTTGTTCTTATTAATAAAAAAATTGAAAAGGTTTTAAGTTTTAAAAAATGCCACAAAAATACCAAAGTATTGAGTTTTAGCTATTTTTTTACAACATATAACTAATTTATATTGTATAATATAAACAATGGAATTCGTGATTAATCGTTCACTCCACTCGGATACATTGCGATGGTGGTGTAATGGTGAGCATAGTTGCCTTCCAAGCAGTTGATCCGGGTTCGATTCCCGGCCATCGCACTTAAATTTTTATTCCAAATTAATTTTTGGTATTTTTATTCCTGTTTTCCTTTATTTATTGATTTCATTTTTACCTTGCTATTCTTAGTTGTAAATTAATGTTCACACGTACCTTTACTATTTGTTGAATTAAAATGCATGATGATCATCTAAATTAATATTTAATTATTAAAATTTAAAAGTACGATAGTACAAGTTACTATTGTATAAGTCAGTTTAATTGTATTCAATTAAATCTACAAGACTAATAGTTATACGTTAATATATCAATTCTTTATTTAGTTTTTTTTTTTTTGTAAAAACAATTCAAGAAATCCAATTTTGGAATTGCAATTAGTTGAAGAAATTCTTTGTTTTAAAAAACAGTTTGTTTTTGTTGGACATACGTTTTATTCGCTGATCCTCAAGATTTTATAAGATTAAGATATTATTAACAGTTAAGAAAAAATTTAGCATATATATAATCATATGTGTGTATGTGATTTTTTATCTTTTTAATGACCATTAAAAAGTTATTTTTTTTTTAATTTACCATGAAAATCGTATTATTGATTTTCAGACTCACAAGATATCAGAGCCTAAGTGCAAATAATGTTATTATTTTTTTAAATATTAATCCTTCTTAACGGAAACCTTCATGTACCGAAAAAAATTCTGTTCCTCCTGAGTGTCCGTCCGTTTCTCTACATTACTTACCTCTCTAACTTTCACTGCAATTTGTTATAAAGAGGTCAATATGTAAGTGTGTATTTTACAGTAACCTCGATAAAGCGAATCCTTCGAGATCTGGATTTCATTTTAAACACCTTGATATGCGTGATACTGAGGTTTTAATGTATATTCCAGTACATAGGTTAAGAGATTTGTAAAAGCTTATCATTTTCCTTTTTTTTCCAATAAACGAAGCAATACTGGAATAGGTACTAAGGAGTAATGTCGAAGAAGAAAATAGGAGCGAGTAGAGAAGAAGAGCTGGATCGGAGCAAAGTGCCAAAAAGCAGACGAGAAGAACAGCGGTAGCGGTCACGATCCACGTGAGGGCAGCACTCAATTCTGGCTCACGACCCCAGCCCCCAGCCCTAGGACAACGCTCTAATAGACAGCTCCTCTCACAACCTCTTCGTAAAAACACGACAAATCCACACGAGTCGATAATTTGTTCTGTCTTCTCTCTACGTGTACTGTCTTAAGATGATGAGGCACACCGGCACGGTTCGTTGTAATGGACCGTAAACTCAGCTCGAGAGTATTCTGTAAAAGATGTAAAAACTCAAGCTTGCGAGCTAAGAATCAGACGTTTTATAGAGCAGTAAATGATTCTGGGGAATCCTTTTTTTTAAAATATACATATGAGAAATACTTCATTTCCATTTTTTTTTTCTAAAGTTGACCTTCCCATCCAGATTTACTGGTTATAGAGTAATGCTCAACCAAAACACTATAGCAGATACCCGAAATGCACACTAGACTGATTTTCGTTGACTAATTACTTAATTGTACATTTTTCTTATTTCTGAGTAGTACCCAAAAACATTTTCTAAAAAATTATAAAATTTTGGGAGAGGTTGCTCAGTTGTAAGGCACTGTGCTATTAACTCCAAGCACCCGGGTTCGAATCCGGCTGTAGCAGATAATGATTTCTTTTTTTCACCGCAGCCGTATGTCAGCTCTGTATGTTCTGGAAATCTCCGAGGTCAACACCACCTCATTAATTGGACAAAAATCAGGCAATGGAGCGTGATTCTGACCAAATCACTCCCTTGCACTACCGTTGGTCTAGTAAGAGTACTTTCTTACAAAGTAATGCGCCCCTGACCCTTCATGGGTTGTAGCAGTGCACTTTTGATATTATTAATTAACTAATTTTAAGATACAAACATATGAAGATTACCTCTCCTACGAATACCATAATAGTATCCTAATATAAACGTTTACTATATTACATTATGTTGGTCAGGGGTTAATTGATAAAAACTTTTTGATTGCATACGGAATTATTGCCTATTTAGACATAACGTCCAAGTTACCATGCCTATGGAACATATCACATAAGCCGCTCGGTATCCTACACAGTACAAACAAAAAACACAATTGAATATTCATAATAATTTTTTTAAATTAAACAAAAAATATTGTTTTACTAATACTTTTAACTGGGGGTGACGGTAGCAGCCTGGTAACGCGCCTGTCTGCCAACCCTTAGATTGCGAGTTCGAGCCCGGCCCTACCCGGGATCTTTTCAAGCATAAAATTACGCAATACTCACTCAAAATCTCCCCCCGGCCATTTGTGGAGGCCCGTCAGCCAATGGGTGGCACTCACAAAAATAGGCATGCGAGTGACGGACCAACCCTATAAAAATCATGCCATGAAACGCACGATGTATTTCTTAAGTACATTGCGTGAGGCTTTGGACTTCCACGGTCTGTCGCGCCAATAAAAAAAAAAAATTTTAACTAATAACGGTATTTTTTTCAATGAAAAGTTGAAATAAATTGAGTCTCTCTCCTTCATGAAGGTATTCTTTTAATTAAGCACCTTTTTTACTAACGGTTTTGTAAAGATCTGAGAAAACTTTTATAAAAATAAAAAATACAATTAGCAGGGCTATAAAGTTCAACATGAGAGCATTGAAGAAAACTCGAAAATCAGATTCATAATTTCGCAACCATAAGTTACATTTATTATAAAAAATAACCTGAAATTGTTGAAATAGTGTCTTGTTTACAAGTTCATACAGAGGCTTTCAATTTCGTAGAAAGCTTGTACTATATCACCAAGACAGAAGTATGCCTAATTTTCATCATGTAGTTCAACCCTCAAAACATGTTACCAACTTACTGGCAATATGTATGCACAATGAAACCACTACTGGATAATAAATAACATAAATGGGTATTATTTATTCCGTCGGGACATAAAATAGGGATGTAAAGTATATTACTGAATGTCGCCGTGGATAGAAAATAAAATAAGATATATGCATGAGCATAAGAGCCACGAACATAGAAACGTTCACGAACTTCTAATAAAATCTCTGCATCAATTTGTTGTAACTCGTAGCTCAGAGGGAAGGAAAAGTCATCAGTAAATTTGCTGTGGAAGAAGACAAATCCATCCAGAGAGTGAGGGTCGAGTCACGTACTAGCCTAACCTCTCGACAACACTTTGCAGGACAAATCGCATCAATAAAACTTTGCAATGATTAAGTAGAGAAGATAAAATAGATTGCTGCAAGAGGGAGGGGAGTGGTCTGTTTAAGGCAGGATTTGGGAGCATTAGTGTTAAGATAGCGGGGATCAGTTCACATCATGCCTTCTTCGTTAACTTCCACTTTTAATTGCTAGAAAATATATTTATTATTAATTGTTATTACTAAAGCTTGGAAAAATATTTATATATAAATTTAAAAAAACCTAATAAAAGTATTATCACGGACTTTTATAAAAATAAAAATATACAAAGTAATAAAACAGACAAGGATATCTTACAGAACGAAGAGGAAAAATAAGTGGTTCAGATTAATAATTATCATTGAACTATATTCCAGGATTAACCGATCAAATTAAAAAGAAATTTATAGAATACGGCCATCATAACCTGAAGTTGGGTTTATACAATAATTATAAATTGGGTAGTTTTCTTAATAATATGAAAGACAAAATTGAAAATAAAGATAGATTAAATGTTATTTACACAGTCAATTTTCAGAATTGTGAAGGTGCGTACATTGGGGAAACCTCAAAAAAAATTAAAAACAAGAGTTGAACAACATAGGAATAATTGTAAAAAACATCAACACTACAGCACTGGTACAACAGTATAAAATATAAACATGAATTTGATTTTAATAATCCAGAAATATTAGGCACAGTGAATCATAGTAAAATAGAAAAATAATAGAAGCAGTATACATCACTAAAAACATAGACAAAACAATCAATTTTAAAACAGACACCAAGACTTTATGCACACATTATATAGATATTGTAAATAAATTAGCAATTTAAGGTTGTACAATAGTTATAGAATTTAGATTTATTTAATATTTTGTTGAATTGTTATTATGTAAAATTTGTTTTTAATATAATATGTTTTTAAATATTGTTAGATTGTTCATCTTTGTAGTAATAGAGGTAGGAGTATGTTGTTATAGTTCTATCTAGTTGTTATCATAGTTAAAGATAACCTTCAGGAAGGGAATTATTCTCCTTGTTTTATAAAATGCAATAGTTGATTATTATAGTAAGTTTCATTTATTGACAATAATATGTTAATATTAGCTGGACGAGACTAATAAGGAGTAACTTATATATTATATAGAAATGTTAATCAGGTAAATAGTTTGTAGAAAGTGTAATAAATAATGTGATATAGAGTTAATGTCGTAAGCATGTGTTATTTTTGTGAATTTGTTTCTAGCAACCTGAAGATGGGGGATAAACCCGAAACGTTGTTGTCATTGTAATAACTAATATAATTTAAACAAGGAAGATTATTATTTTTTCATCATTTTCGAATTATTTTTATATAAAATTTCAACTAATAGTATCATTTTCGACCTCTTCTAGAACTTTAAAATACTCATTATTCCTTCTTTTTTTTCAGTTAAACTATTAAATTTTGTAATATACAAAATTTATTCAAAGCGGCTGAAGTAGAATCAGTCGCATTACCAAAAACGCAATTTTCCAAAAAGATGGAGCTCTTGGCAGTGCGAGCATTTTTGAACAAAACTGTGACTGTATTGGTACCATGGGTGCTCAGGATCGAATGACCTCAAAAATTTCCAGTTCGAGTTTTGCAAGTTTAGCTCCGTATAGCGTTATATAGGGGGCTCATATTTCGCTTTAAGTGAAGTGTGAGACTATTTGAGAAGAACGTAACTACTTTTTTGATCTTATAAGTTTGTTCCAGACTGCTCTTGCGAGCAGTGGTGGAAGGTTCGCACTACCCCGGGATTAAACAGGTCGATTGCGAGTACACTAGGAGGCGAATTTGCCCTTCCCGATTCATTTTTTTTTTTTCTCGCCAGAAACGAAATATGTGGATAGACATAAATGTAGAGAATATTTAGTAGAGTTTAATTTGATTCAAACAACGTTACGTATGCTTTTCTAGTAATAATATTATAAATTCGACAATAACGTTTATCATTGAAGGATTTGTGTGTCGTATGCACATTTTGGGTTTGTATTGCATAATTTGGATTTTGTACAGGACATTTTTTTCTCTAATTTTCACTTATATAATAGAAAATTCTTTATTTTTTTTTTTTACAAAAAATCAACAACAATAATAATGCTTCTATCCTTAACGAAATGCTATGTA
>NW_027113993.1:2919648-2923254 GCF_000696795.3 Halyomorpha halys
ATAAAGAATTATAAATGAAGAAATAGCAAAAATGCGAAGAAACTTGTAGGGTGGTGCGTGCAAGCTTGCTTGAATTGTGATTATGAACGAAAAGACCACAAATAAACAATGAAAATTATTGGCTGTATGCTTTTATTTACCATAAACAAATATTCTTGGTGAGAGCAATTTAAAATTTATTTATTTCGGAAAATTTCACTCAAGCTAAAATTGTTTTAAAAAGGAAACACATGGAGTATAAAAGTAATTTCTTAAAATTCATAAAGTAAAGTAAAAATAAATAATTGCAAAAAAAATTATAAATGGACCAAGAAAACAATATAATCTTCCTCTAAAATTGAGGTTTCATCTTCTGATACTTAGAAACCAATAATTTAATAAAAAAAAAAATCCATTCGTCTGCCATCCAACTGTATTCTCACTGACTACCTTTGTAATTGGCACTGAAATCGCAAATTGTTAAAATTTGAGAAAAAGAAAAAGGGACAAAAAGTTCATGGCGAAATATGCTTCAAATTATATAAAAATATTTTATTATTTTTAAATAAATACAGATACATAAAAAATATTTAATTTTTCTTTTTGGTATAGTGATTCAAAAATAGTTCATATTTTTCTTCTATTTTTATAAAGATTAGTGCCATTAGCGTATGAAACCTCTAATTGGCCACGTGTGTCTATTTGCAGATAGGCATATTGAATTTCAAGAATCATTCTCGAAAACACATACAGTATAAAAGTAATTTCTTAAAATTCATAAAGTAAAGTAAAAATAAATAATTGAAAAAAAGTTCCTTTTTCTTTTTGTGGAATTTTAACAATTTATTAGTAATAATGCCAATGTGATTAGAAAATTAAAGATAATACTTTTAATTTAATAGTCAACCTAGATCAGTGGATATGAGGTGTATAACTTTAAACCACAGTTTATCACTAATCGTAAGATACCACCTCATTATACTAAAAAACTATAAGAAACTATCTTGATTAGTTATCCCTATAATCGTGAAATAGACATTCAAATAACACTAATTTTATATCGCTCAAAATTTCACATTCCTAGGTTTCTTCACAAAATTGTATGTTTTGCATTTGTTTTTGATTTTTGTTAAATATTTTACTAAATTTCATTTTATGGTTGTACTAAAGTTCTCATATTATGTTGCCAAATATTTATTTCATTTTATTATTTTTTCCTTATTTAATTTATAGTTAAGATTTACCAAAAATTAAGGAAAGGCAATGCACTGAAGAGTCGAATTAAACCTAACAAAAAAAGAACAAGCAAACACCAGAGAAGAATGTTCTTGGAACAGTATTAACCAGTTACAACAGGTAACAATGAAAAAGTCTCATGAATATTGTTGTTTTAACTTGGGTTCCCTTTCCACCTTTAATCCTTCCTTCTACCATTTGACTTTTTTAGTCGTAATTTTAAGCTTGAACAGAGAGAATATACCAATATATTTTTAATCAAACTTTTTAAAGTGTTTCTACATTCGGTTTATGCTATATTTGTATGAAAATACAAAATTGAAAAACTAGAACATGGAATTAACGTATGGAACAGGGAAATTAAAGAGGGAATTTTGCTTGAAAGAATATTTGTAAATGCATATTTTTGGTAAACTTAAAATAGAGATAGTATTAAGAAGTGGACAATTAATTTCTAGTTTTCTTATTAAGAATGTATAAAACCATTTAACACAACTGGTTTCCCCGCAGCTCTTCACTATGCACAGAAAGATAAGTTTTTAATCAGAAAAGTTGAAATTTTATTTATTTAAAACCTGGAGGGCCTCACATGGTTAGTGAAAGTACATTTTTTTTACAATTGATTATGGGGATGGGGGGGGGGGGGGGGAATTCTCATACAAAAGACACCCCAAACTATATAGAATGTTACAAATACAAAAAAAATTAATATAAAATAAATAAATTAAAATAATAATTCTTAATAAAAGATAAAAGTAAAGTTAATAATAAAAACAATGACATTTATGGATTTAACAAAATAAATAATTGACTTCTAATGGAAAAAAAGTGAATTTAAGAAAAAGATGAAGAGAAAAAAATTAAGATAAAAGAAAGTTTTAGAGTGACAATAACAGAACTGATAAATATAGAACTTATAACAGGATGTCCTAAAGCAGCGTGGGCTTCAGTCTTCAGGTTGTGGTTGGGTTTCTTAAGCTTTTATCACTAATGTAATGCTGGAGATGAATTGATTTGAACTGTTGAAAACCACCTACTTCCAACGAACGCTAAGGGAATATCTGGACTGATAGATCTCATCTGAAGTAAATATTATGAAGTACTTTCAAGTCTTCAACCTATAATATGGCCTGAAACGACAGGTAACAATCTTATGAATTATTTTTATATAAAAAAAAAAAAAAAAAAAGCATACTCATAAATACCATCTTCTAACACTGAAATCCCTTTTGTTATATACTTAATTAATTCTAATAAGTGTTTGATTTCCAAACGTAATGAATTTAGCATGAATAATTTGTGGACAGTATCACTCGGTAATAGAGATGGTTTTTGGCTTAATATCAAGATATATTTTTCAAAAGAATATAATAGCTTTATTTATTAAAAAAAAAATAAAACAATTACATGTAAAATCAAAATATTTTAATTATTATTTTTTGAGCTGAAAGACCATGCGAACAACGAATATTAGGATCAGATGCCATATAGTGATCGAATATGAAATGAAGACCCACTTATTTTAGAAAAATGACTTTGGCATTGATCACGTCTCTTTGGAAGAATATTTCCAAACATCTTAATGTAAGTGACATGATTTATGCGAGTAAAGGTAGAATGGGATGTTATTAAAACAATAATGCTACACAGTGATAATTAAAAAATATATCGGACTGAAATAAAATGAATTCTAAATCAAGAAAAAAAATTCTTCACAGTCGGTAGAATTCGAACCTGCGCTCCCTAAGAGAATCTGATTTGTAGTCAGAGGCAATAAACTACCGGGGGGTCCGCTGTCTTAAACTATCAATTCAGTGATATTTTATGAGATGTAAATAAACCTCTGGCTTTCCAAAGGACCTGACGATGTTTTATGTAGGTATATATTTATAAACATATTAAATCAAACCATCCTTCTTTAATATATCTGTCAGCTTCAGTATTTTCTCCATTTTACCCCAATATTCTATGTAGGATTAATCTTTCCAATCCATGGTGTGTAGCTGACGGGTTATTGAGGGTCCTTTGAAGTGGCGAACCTATATCCTGGAACTGTCATGGAGAGAGCTCTTCTTCTGGCAGCCTCAGGTCAGAGGATTTTCCGGACGAGCGCCTCGGTCTCCAGCAGTGACGTGGTCGGCATTAACCGAGGTGACTAACCGTGTCCTCCTTGGCTAGGTAATGGTCAACTCTGGGGGAGGGCTCAACTGATCTAGCTTTTCTTATCGGAAAAATAATGTCCAATAAATAGAAGTCAAGACTTGCTTTCTCATCATGGCAATCGTTATCTAATTTTATTATATATGTGTGTGTCTAACTACCTTAATCTGTGTGGAAAATTCAGTTCTAAACACAACATATATATTAGCGAGATAACACAATCAAATATAA
>NW_027113993.1:2923319-2926390 GCF_000696795.3 Halyomorpha halys
AACAATAATAAATAACAGGAACTAAAAGTATACGAATAATAAAAATAAATACAGTGCATAAGAAGGAATCAAATATAATAAACTAGAACAAGACATAATAAATAAAGTAAAACATACTATTATATACATAAGAGGTACAATTGAGGTATATTATATCCATTTTCAGTATATTGTCACAATATTTATTACACTATTCAGATTACCTTGATAAATTAAATTTATATTATGTATAATAAAATCACTATTATATTTAAATCTTATATTATACATAAATCTTCAAATATGGCCGATTAATCCAATGCCTCAGCTTAAACTAATAACTAAAATTGCTATGAATACCACCCTTATTCATGAATGAACGATTAGTAAATAAATATCGTAGCCATGACTATTTTAACTATTAGTTGCACAACTCTGCAATGCGTTTAACTATTTTTTAGTACATTATTACGAAAATTTCTTTATTGTGTCCTTTATTCTTATTTCTATATACAATTATTTTTATATTTAATAATCCTTACTGATAGTTCATGTTTACTTTTATAAGGAAAATTGAAAACAATTAAACGTTATGTTTATTTTATTTTAGGATTGAACTGCCATAAACTTCACAGTTATAGTCCTGAGCTAAATTAAAAACTCATATTTCAGCTACTGGCCTTAAAGTTATAAATAAAACTGCATGTATATTCGATAAGAAGAACTTAATAGAACTAAGGAGTAGCTATGGAATGATTAAGAAGCTTCAATTTATTTAAAATTCTTTTCCGTGAATTACTTGTTAAGATTAGAGCCAGGGAATTCATTTTCAAACACAATTGCGTAAAATTAAAATTATTCAAAAGGAGAATTTCTGTGGCTTTAATACTTCCAGTAGAGTTGGTGCAAACCGGAGTTCACCCTTCAAATAATTTGGGGCCTGGCGTAATAAAACCGGTGAAATATCTTCAGTAGACAAAAGGAAATGATTGCTCCAGAGAGGAATGTTTCAAACGATTATTGGCCGAGGGCTGAAAATAATTGAGCTCCAGAGACAAGCAAGCGACTCGATTGGACAAAAATGTCTTTAGCGGCAGACCTTGTGTAATTAGAGCGAATCTCATTGGACGCTTAATGAGCCGAGCCCTCCCCGCGATTTTTCCGCTACCAATGAAAATTCTCTCTTTCCCCGCCTACCATTGGTGCCCGCCCGGCTGGAAATTCCATCTCCATTGTTAACCCCATTCATCGAGGATTAATTAAGAAGGATCCTTATTGGCCGATTCTTTCTCTTCTCCAGGGTCTTCCGCCTGGTTGACCATCCCCGTCTCTTCCATATTACTCGGATTCATCAGGTTATTAAAATTCCACTTTTTTTCCCTCTCCTTTTACTCTTCTGCCTTATTTTGTGAGAGGAGTGAATTTACATTATTTAAATAATCGGTAGAAGGTTTTTTATATATCCATGGACTCTTTGTATAATTTTTCTATTTTCACGTTATTTCGAAAATGCTTAAAAGATTTCATTCCCAATATAAAGGAAAATAAATGTACTTTCAATTAATTTAGACAAATATCAATGTAATTATTATTGCAACAAGCCAGTGAAAATCCACGTTACAATGAGAGTTTTAATGTAACTCGATATAAATAAATGTTTTTAAAGTAAGATAAAAAGTCTGCCTGAAGAAGGGGTACGGGTGCAGGTCAGGTGAGCTAATATTCCCTAGAATCATTTTCGGTGTCATTATTTCGTAAAGATTGTAACAAGTGTCGACTAATTGATTAACTAATGATGCACTCATAAGACATAGTACGTTCTTCATGATATATCTTGTCAATTCCTCCTGACGCAGAATAAGAATACACATACGTTAATTCTATATACCATCTTTCGCATATGGAACAGTAACATTACCAAAACAAATTATATGACATAATCTTGCTCTGCCGGTATCTCCAAATTTTTTATCACGTTGAAAGTTCCTCATGCCAAAAAACAATCTAGATCTACTCATGGGATCGATGAGATTTTTAAACAGACTTTTGGATCATCTTTGGTAGGACGCTCGGGTTGGAGGATGTGAGGGGTCTCTGAGATACACGGAGAAATTCAATTCAATATCATTTTATTGAATTCCGAATATTAATTACAATTAAGGTATTGGAGCTGAGATGGAGAGATGAAGGGGAGGGGGCCAACGACAGGAGTGTTGTGCAATACGGTAGCCGAGCTAACCTTGGCCCTGGTGACGTCAGGCTGCAGATGCAGCTGCACCGGTCGCCGACCTGCCCCCACCCCCGCCTCGCAGCCCCGACCAGGCCGCTATCGATAGTACGCTCGATAATAACAATATCGATTATCTCTATTAGCCCCGCTCTGGAGGAATCAGTCCCTAGTCTTCTTTATGTTCCGAAGAGGCAATACTGAACCTCATATCATTGATTAAATAGAATAACTATATAACTTAACCAACCTTGAATTACATTAATTGTGATTTTAAAAAGCCCTAATGAACACTAACTAATTGTTAAAATTTTGAGAAATTAAACTAGTATGGAAATCAGGGGCGTAGGAATGGTGGGAGGAAAGGAAGCACTCTAAGGCCCAAGGGGTTCCCAAGTGTCCTGATCCGATTTTTGATTCATCTTATCACATAATATCTCCAAATTATTGTTCCAATAATTATATAATTAAAAAAAATAGAATAAGAAGACAAAAATTGAATATTTTGGAATATAATAATAATAAGAATTTGTAATTACAAAATAGTACAGAAGATAATGTATAGATGATTATTTATAAAAGAAAAGAAAGAACATAAAACTAAACCATAAGAGGTGAGAGAAAAATAAAATATTAATAATAAACACAATACAACAATAACAATAAATACAAAATATAGCAAATAAACAACAATAAAATTTAAAATAAATAAATAAATAAAAGAGAAGAGGATAAAAAATAACATATTAAATGTTGTTTTAAGTGCCTATCTAACTATCGTAAAGGACATTGTTTTATCTCTCCAAATTATTGTTTCAATAATTATATAATAAAAAAAAAAATAGAATAAGAAGAAAAAATTGAA
>NW_027113993.1:2926440-2945013 GCF_000696795.3 Halyomorpha halys
TCTGTCAATTCTTCTTTACAAACGCTATCCAAAAATTATTTTATTTTAAACTGAAGAAATTGTTCATTATGATCTAAAAATAATAATTTGTAATTACAAAATAGTACAGAAGATAATGTAAAGATAATTATTTATAAAATAAAATAAAGAACATAAAACAAAACCATAAGAGGTGAGAGAAGAATAAAATATTAATAATAAACACAATACAACAATAACAATAGATACAAAATATAACAAATAAACAACAATAAAATTTTTAAAAAATAAATAAATAATAGAGAAGAGGATAAAAAATAACATATTAAATGATTTTTTTAAGCGCCTATCTAACTATCGTAAAGGACATTTTTTTTATTTTAAAAATTCTATCTTGTAAAACACTAAATTTTGGTTTAATTAATAATATACTTAAAATACTAAAATATGTATAAGATAATAATCAATTACTAAAAAAAAAAGTAAGATGAAAAAGAAGAACAAAAAATGAACAAACCTACAACTATTAAAAAAAAAAAAGGATTATATTTGATTTCAGTAAACTAAAATAAAAGAGAAGTAACAAAAAATTTTAAAAATACAAAAAATATAATAAACAATGTTTCCCGGAAATTATTATTTTATATTTGTATAATAAAATTTATTCTGAACATATGCCATTTAATAAGACATAATTATGACCGCAAAAAAAATAAAATATTGACTGTTTACCGACTTGGCAGCAAACAGTGAAGTATAGGCATACATTAAAGTATTACGAAAATATTTACGGAAGCTTTATTTTTTTCAGCAACCATAAACCAAAAACAAAACGTAGAAAGACAATAAACCATGAAGTACCTTTTTTGAACTATTGATTAGAAATCGGGGTCAATGTACAAACGTCTATAAAAAAAACCTCTACCTTTTTTTTATATAAAATATATTATTTTTTTGTTATTTTTTTTTCACCCATCTATTAATTTTATTATTAGCAGGTTGAGGAAAAAAAAAGGGGAACGTTACCGTTTTAACACAATCCTCTGTTCTCTTTCTTGCCTACTTTTACTTATTTGGATTTTACCACATCCTAAAACTTCTTCCTCGGAAAGCCATCCTTTTTTTTTTTAAATCCCCCTCCCTTGCCATTTCTGGCATACGGGTGCGGGAGCATTGGAGTAGTGCGCGCTGGGATTGCACGCACTGCTCCCAAAGATCACCAATTCTTTTTTCTTTTTTTTTTTTTTTTTATTCTTTTATCAAATTGTTTACTGTGGTGCAGCCCAGCACTAGGTTTAGCGCCTTACTGATGGTGCTGCATCTTGTCCACTGCATCCGTTTGGTAGGGCCTTCTGGTGCGCATCCGGCTGGGTGCCTTCTGCAGTTACTCGGCTGATCTAACCCTCCTGGTCTCATTCTGGGTCAGCTTATCTGGTGGCTCGCCAATGTTGGGCGGTCAAGTCCTTCCCATTGTGAAATGAGTTGGGCCCACCACCTCCTTCCATCCGTAAATGAACTCCCTGAAGAAGGGATAATTATCTTCTTCCATCAACCAGGGAAAGTCCGACACGGCGAGAGCGAAAATCCCGGTCTTTCGGACAGCCATCCTATTCCTCACATACATATAAAACGCCGTTCTCTGTTCCACATATTTTCCTGACCCCTGGAAATTATCTATAGTTAAAGTGATCCCCAAACCTCAAAAGCCACCATAATACCCATTATCCTATTGCCCTATCTCTGTATTACAAATTCCAATCATATAATCCCTAATCACTAGTTTGCATCCCGAACATCCCACTCCACTATCCATTAATGTCATCGTGTGATGAACGTTGTCTCGTCTTCTTTGGAGCGCGGAATGTACTGCGCAGGAGTCTTTTCGATGTAAAACAGGCTTTTGATTGAGTCTGGCACCCGGTACTGCTTTACAAACTCCGTAAGTTCTTACCTCCTTCATACTTTCTCATCACTCGTTCCTTTTTCATTGAAAGATTATTCCAAGTAAACCACAATGATTCTTATTCATCCCTCTATTACCAATCCGCTGGTGTTCCTCAAGGTAGTATCCTCGGTCCCATCCTCTACACCGGTGATATCTATACAGCTGATATCCCAACCAATCCTCATACTATCCTCACCACGTATGCCGATGACAAATGTGTGCTCGCAGTTAATAATAAAGCATTAATTGTAGCCCAAAATCTCGAATCCCACAGCCCTCAAAGAATGGTGTCGTAATTGGAGGATTAAAATAAGTTACAACAAATCCCATCAAATCTCCTTTACCCTTCGTCGTTAACCTACTGACTGTCCTACAGTTTCATTTAATAATGTTGTTCTTACCCGTTCCGACAGATTCGCTACGTTCTACTACATCTGGACGAACGATTTATCTGGAATCCTCACACATGACTGAAAAGACGTCGATTTCGAATATTACAGTACTTATTAGACAAACGGTCTAAACTTCCAACACATTACAAAAGACTGATCTCCATGACTGTAATAAGGCCAATCTGGATATATGGAGTTGAGCTTTGGGGATACACTAAACTTTCGAATTCCTCTTTTATTCAATCCTTACAATCCAAAATCCTTCATAAAATCCCCAATGCTCCTTACTTTGTCACAAATAAAATCATATATAAAGACCTTAATGTTCCCTATGTAACCGATCTAGCCCGAACCAGATATCACTCCTTCCATTATAAACTCCCTAACCAACTAAACCCACTAGTTTCTAACCTTCCATCCTCATCCATTCCTGACAATCCTCCGAGGCGCCTGAAAAGAAGATATTCACGAGACCTGCTAATGTAAAATAAATTAGAGTGCTATCAATGGATAGTTTTTCTACACGCCTGTAACACTCCACTTTGACTGAGATCAAATTTACTGAATGTATTATATATTATACAGTAGTAAATTTCAATCAAGATATTAAAAATTAAAAAAAAAATGGTAAAATAAAGGTAATTCGCTATAGCAGAGGTGGACCAAATTTTCTGTATATAATATCTACTTTTTATCTTAAAAGTGTGTAGCGATCGACTTGTCATAGGCATACTCTAAGGGGGGAGAAAGGGTGTGAAATTGTTGTTTTATTATTTGTTCGTTAATATGAAAAAGCTGCAGAGTATGGCTGATAATTTGATTTAAATATTTCACTTTTGCGTTTGTTTGACTTTTGGTCAGGAAAATATATCATGAATGAATAATACGGCTTACGTTTTGCTAATCTATCAATAGCTCGCTGAGTACACATCTTACTAAAATACAGATATACGGCTTATCTACCTACGTAAAAAATATCAACAATAATTATTTAATGGGTCAAAAACCTCACATCCAGAGGAGTTAAAAGAACATGAATAATTAATAAATTTTGATCCATTTTATATATGTCTGAAATTATTACTTGAAAGTTTTGTCTTAAGCAATCGTTTCAAAGACCACAGTACACGGAATTCCATCCCAGACATTGCGAGCAATCCACGATCAACGCAATGTTAATGTTCCGTTTTAAGTCAATGTTTCAAAGGAGATATTAGACCATCCCTAAATCGGGGTTTAGGGGGGTGGGTTGACCCGGAAAGATTCCCTTCCATTATTTTTAGTGTTGTGTTTAGTATGATCTCCTCTTGTGGGATTTTAACATGTGTCAGAACGAATATATTAATTATTTAATGATATTAGAGTAAAAATTAGAAATTGAAATCACACAGGTGCTGTTAAAGAATTCAATTTCTAATTTCGATTATATCCAATTCCGTTTTCTATTTTAAATAATCGTATTAAAGAGACTGAGGATTGAAATGGAAATAAAACGACGAAGGTCGTAAAAGTGGCTACTCAGCTACTGAACTCATGGACCAAAGCGATAGCTGTCAATTATGCATCCATAAAATGGTATTTAAAATTAAATACAGGGTTTGCGCTAAAGCTTATTCGAAAAAAAGATCTGTCTGCTATGATAGGCCTATTTTATCTTTAAAATATGCCTGGCTTAATTGATAAGTTAAACTTTATATTGTTTGAATTGAACATAGATAAGGTTTTATAGCGACATTTATGTACATGTAATATAAAAAATAAATACATTTCACACACTGATAATACTGTTCATATTTTTTAACGACTTCAGAAAATGAGGTAATCAATTCCAAAGGTATTTTTATTTCTATCAATTATTTATCAAAGAAATGTTAAATCCTTTAAACCTTTATTACATAGAATATAATGAGATTTTTAGCCCATTTTCAACCTATAATAACACATAATTCAAAATTAACATATAAAAGTTGTGTCAGCATACAACACAACGTAAACCTATCAAAATTTAACTTTATTCTATACTGAATCTGCAACACTTTTTTTATAACAAATTAATAATTTTTTTTTTAATTTTACAATAAATTTAAATTTGAAAACCGTTTATCATCCTCTTTCTGTAATTTATGTTATTCAAAACTTTATATTTGTTATTTGATCCTATACTATTTTCTTTATATGACATCGATATTTTACATCCAAGGTTCAATTTTTATAACGTTCTAAATTTTTTATTCTTTAAATTGGGATTTGTTAAAACTGAAAATAGTACACATTCATAATGTTTTTTTTTTTTGTTTTTTTTATATTTTTATCATGTGCTGTTAATACCTACGTTATGTACTAACGTAATTTGTAAATGTTAAATGTTGGAGTACAACTAACAAACAAATTTATTTTTCAAACCAACAGTTTCCTTACAAGTCTATTGTAACACTAATATCACAAATACTAGATGTATATTTATGTAATGCAGTTGTAAATATCAATAGATAAATAGACAAAAAAATGTTAAATTTTTATTCTGTACATTTCAGTGTAAAATAATTAGTTCAATTAAATTCTTCAAAAAAACAAAAAGAAGATTTTCCACTGCAGAGAATGACTATGAAAACAATAAAGTCCCCAAAATATAGTTATATTATTAACTGAGCTTCAAGATCCTCAAAAACATTTATCATTAACAGTCAATAAAAAAGTTATCTCTCTGTATATCATCTTAACCAACTGAGGCGTAATACATGACGTAGCAGATAGTTGCTAATAGAGCAAATGAACTGCAGTGAGAAAAGTGTCACAAATTAGAGCCCTATTACAATAGTAGGTCGGCTAACAGAGTGGATAAACTAGTCAAACAACACCCCCTGCACCTCGTTATTCAATATAGTTTATATTATTTTGAGAGCAAACCAAAAATAATTATCAAGGATGTATTAAAATTAGTAGTAATTCGGAATATTAAATCTTCTCTTGACGAAAAAGAGGGTCAGGAAACCGTGATAGAACATAATGCAGTGGGCTTACTAGACCGATTCCATAAAATAAAATTAAATCATTCAGGAGTTACATTGTCAGATGACGTAAATACTACTAGGTCTGTCATAGGAGTATAATATTTAATCTTATTTCTCTAATGGAATAGTAAAGTTTTAAGGGTAGATTTTTAAGAATACGGAGACACCTATCATGTATTTAATGTTTTTTTTTTCTTTTAACTTCCATAGCAAATGTAAAATTTTTATGTTTATTTTTTTAATAAAATAAAAAAACTAAAATTATGTGATTGTCACAGATATCCTTCCCTACAACTGCACTATAAGATAAAGAAACTGCAATGAAAGAAAACCCTTTACTTCAACAGAAAAATCTGGCCAATACTACATGTTATTGTTTTGTAATTTCAGCCAAATATTGTATATAAATCTTACTGTTAACAATTTTCTGTTACCTATATTAAATATGTTGTTTGTCAATTAATTTATATTTATTTATTATATAAGCAAATTAAAAAAGTAAGAAGGAACTATTATTTATATTTATACTATTTTGATATTTTAGTAATAAATGTGTGTCAATTTTTCTATTGATGTTTTTCTTTATACTATTATTCATATTAGAGCATTTTTTTATATTTATTTTTTGCTATTTACAACTGGACATTATAATACATTTAGTAAATCTGATCTAAGATAAATTGGAGTGTTACAGGCGTGTTGAGAAACTACCCATTGGTAGCACTCTAATGACATTTTACATTAGCTGGTCTCGTGGCCATCTTCTTGAGAGCAGTTTGAAATTTGCAAAATAATCTAATATGGTTAGAATAAAAGTTTAGAACAATTATCAATAAGAGTAATATCTAATAGTAGTAAGTTTTTCATGCTGTACGGTTGATCTATATATGAAAGTAAGAACAGAGGGGGCTGTGTGTGTGTTTGTGTGTGTGTGTGAGAGAGAGAGAGGGGGGGTCATTTTTAGGTTTCGGTGTTTATTAGCGAAGTATTCCAAAAGATAAGTAGATAAGTAGCGTTCAGTTTGCCGCGCAACCATTGGTCACAAACAGAAGCAGTCTTACGAATCTACTTCTTATTTTCCTTTCTCTTGTGAGCCAGCGGTTGAACCTCCCTGTTGGCTAAATGCCACTACGAACGTAAAATCCGAGCACGTACTTCCAACAGTTAGAGGTTTGTGGTAACCTTTTAAGCGTTTTAACATTTTCTAGATAGTGTTTCCTAGTATATTTCTAGAGTGGATACGGTCCTCTAAGAGGCAGTTATAAAAAAAAGATTCGAAACTGGTTAGTTAGTAGGCCGACAGTGCATATCCAACCTGACCATCTGGTCTACGTTATTAGGAACAATGAAGGGTCAGGAACAGCACAGGTGTTTTCATTATGTAATTAATCCGTGAAGTGATTAATCAGAGGTAATTAATAACCAAGTGACTTACCATTTAGTTCCAATTAAAATAACATAAGAATCTAATCAATTTCAACGTATTTGAAGCCTATAAGGGATATGAAATAGTAGAATAAAATCAATTCACGATTTTACAGACATCGACAAGCTTCTTAGAATAATGTGAAAAAAATTTAAATTAAACATTAATCAAGAATTAAGAGTATGTGCATTTTTTTTTTCAGGACGTTACAAACGACGCTACTTGCATTTTCTTTAAAAAGGAATTCCGAATATTTTTAATTTTTGACTAAAGGGTTTCAAATGACGGTAAAAAGAAATCTGACTATTTTTTTTGGCCTACTTCATAAAAGAAATTATATTGAATATAAAATAATTTTTTTAAGACATAAAATCTAATTGATATATCAATATGGCATAGAAGATTGGAAATTCAGCTTTCCAAAATTTATAGTAACGATGCATTTAACAACATTATGAGGAGTTATGACATCGAAAGAAAAATCACACAAAATATGTGGTTTATACCAAAAATTAATTCTGAATATTTTAAATATTTTACAGTTACAGTTAAAGTTCACATTTAAGTGTTTCAAAAGACAAAATTTTGCTGCCCAACTTTACGCGAAGTAAAGAGCCACCAAAATTCAAGTCCAAAATTTTGTATCTTTTGATATATATGAAAATCCCCATATGTGGCTTTCAAAAGACGCTAAAATGAATCTTGAATGAATGAAGAAACAGAAAGACAATTTTTTTTCGTTAGGGGTGATAATGAAAATTTTAAATTGGTGGATTTCTAGTTGACCAATTTTCCAACTTTGCCACAAAGCCTTCGAAAATATAAAATTGAAATAGTATCTGTTCTACAAAATTGGCAACAATTTTACAAAGGGCGATCCAAAGTTAAGGAGAAAAGAGAAAAAGAAACTGATTTGGTTGGCTTCCTAGGAGATGATATCCACTGCGTATATTATAGGCCATATAATAAAGACCAGACTGAGCTGTGATCCGAATCAGAGGCTAATGATAGGAAGGCCTCAATCAGAGGAATAACAGTGGTTGAGAGGCAGTAGCCGGGCCCGGCGATATCCTAAACTTATAAGGATCCTGATTGGTGGCTACTGGAATGTTTGGGCCAATAAGCTATTCTGATTGGTAGCTACCGGCTCTCGATGGACCAATCTCGGCAGATCACGTTCTCGGCCGCCGGCCTGTGGCCACAGCAACCAGTTACGTCTTTACGATCAGCTACTGTCTTTTTATAATCCATTCCCTTTTCATATTAATCATAATAAAAAAAATCATAGAAAGGTAAAAGTGGAGATACTATATATAAAAGGTTGATATGTGCATCTTCTAAACTATTGCTAGGAATATTATATTATAATTTAATTTTGTTTAAAATACATTTTACATATTTTTTATTCTAAAATAATAATAATTAGTGAATACTGTTACTAGTTAAATTAGTCCTCCAAACTATATATGGCACACATGGATTTAGCCATAGTGGTTTTAGCACACAATATAGACATTTTTAATAGTTTATTACTGTACTAACTTTATAAGATTTTAATATTTATTTTTAATTGAAAACGATCCCACGAATTTTATTAAAGTCAATTTAATACAATAATTCTGAAACAATGTTTTAAAAAACTTTTTGCAATAAAACCTGAAGTTTGTGGAAAACACATGCTATATCTAACTACGACAAGAATTTGACAATAATCAATCTCCAATACCTTAAATGATTATTTAATTATCTTTTTTTTCTATGAATGACAATGTTTTTATTTTTAGAAAAAATCTACACTTTCTTATAGTTTTTATTGATGACGGTAATACAAGCTGTCACAATTAAGAGCAATAAGTATTAGCAGTCTAAGTATTCATCCATTAACATGAAATGTATAATGATAACGACAAAATAATGGATACACATCGTAAATAAACATAGGTAGATGCATGAATTATAGCAAAATAAGAAAAAAATTGAGGTGAAGAATTAAAATTAAGAAAATAAAATATATCACCTTGAACGAATTCATACCTACTTATAATATTTAACTTCAGTCCAGAGACCGCTGAACCGAACTCCGCAACCCACATCTCAATGGTGAACTTCTCTCCCAGTCACGTCACTATTAGCCAGTAGGCGTGTTGTCTAAAATAATGACGTGATTGTCTCACTGAAATCACTAAATTTATTGGCTGAAACACTAAATGAAATTTACTATCTTTTTTATCCTAAACAGAATCTAATCTATTGGAGAAGTTTGTCGGGGGGTGCGGTCAGCAAAGAACAACATAAATAAACAAAACCATATTTATTTATTTTATGCCGATGTTTCGACCTGAGTTTCAGGTCTTCATCAGGGGTTATGGCGTAGAAGGTAGGCCTGTAACTGAAACTGAAACGTCGGCATAAAATAAATAAATATGGTTTTATTTATGTTGTTCTTTGCTGACCGCACCCACCGACAAACTTCTCCAATCATTAATCTACGGTCAACTATCTACACCTCATTAAGAATCTAATCTAGATGGTTTATATAACTTTACTGGATTTTGTAATAAATTATTGTAATATTTTTCTCTAATGCCTAAAAAAAAAAAGATTCTGAAAAGTGATATTGGAAGTTAACCAGACTAACTTATTCAAGAGTGAATGGATTCGTCCATTGCACAGTTATAAAAAGAACGATATCCAAGGAGAGTGGAATAATACATTTTCATCAATTTGTTTCAGTCACAAGCCACTGTAAAATCGTACAAAGGAATAAAGATTCCAAGAGTGAGGCTCAATACGCATGAACAGTCCGTACAGTACTTGGGCTCCTGCCTCATTGTTAATCTGTCACAGGCGTCGACAACTACTGTAACAGTCGCGTTATCCTCGACGACGAAAATTATGCCTGAGGAAGAAGTGACAGCGAATGGAAGAGGCCGAAAACAAAAGGCTCACGTGCCTGCTACCTGGCCTAATCTAATATACACGTGGGTCTTTCTTCAAACACATTTGTATCTTTCATCTTGGATCTGGGTATCGGTTAGCCACACCAATCAGGCACAACGATATGCTTTCGTATTCAAGGGATGCTGCGTGTCGAATCCTCTCACCTTCTTGTTCTATCATGGTGCATCAATAGTCTGTATGTGCCTCCTACAATGGTACGGAGGTCCTTTTTCATGGGAGGGAGATCCCCAGTGCCAGAATATGTTATGTTTATGAATGTGGAGGCGGACGGACTAATCCGTGATACAAGTCCATCGTCTACGAACAGTGTGGAGATGAAAGTTGCTATAACTATTTATTTTTGTAATGACGTGTTTATTGTTGACCATAGACTCAATGTGAGGAGAAGATTGTCGGGAATGCGATCAGTGGAGTAGTAATATATCGTAATAACAGAAAGTTATTTTTATATGTCCCAACGTTTTCGCGGAAATCCGTAGCGAAAAAGCCATACGCAACCAAACATGATGAAGGCCCGGAATACGCTTAAAAGTTTCCTTTAAACATAAAGACACACGTATTCTTAAAATAAACGGACAAAATTTTAGAATTTTGATATCTTCACATAAAAAGTTTTTCCTATGGCAAACAGGGATGGTATTAGCTCGGGTATAGTAATAATTTTAAGTTTTTCATAAAAAAAAAAAAAAAAAAAAAATGAAATAATAATTAAAAAAAAGTATTTTTGTTAAACCTATTTGTTTTGAAAGCGAAACTCACTATAGACGAAGAAGACTTGCTTCCTGACAGTTATTCAAGTTGTAATGTCGTGACACCTGCAGGAATGAGTTTTATAACGTTCCTGGAACCAAAACCAAGAAAAAATACTTCGAATTTTCTTAGACCTGAACCCCTAGAAAATTCCAGTTATTTTTTTTTTTCTATGGACAAGCAGTATTTCTCTGGAGGAAAGCTCAAGATTAATGGTTCCGACTAAAAGGAAGGTTATAAGAAAAGCTTTCAAAAACAGGAAAGTGCCTTTATTAGTGCAGGTGGCGAATGAAGAGGAGTTAAAACGAAATATGCCCAGTTCCAAAACACCTCCACAATTATCTTTGTTTTCCAGGTCTTATTTTTTTGTCTTTCAAATATTGCAGTACCTATGGAGGGTTCATCTTGCCCAGGGTTATACCTAAGGTAGGTATAGTAAGCGACCTCAAATGTTTATCCCTTTTGAATTTTTTCTATGCCCTTCAAAGAATATCCAACCCTAAAAGGTTTAAAAGGGAGCTAAAGAGGACCTGTAAAGAAAATTATTTGACCTGCAAGTAATTTATAGCGGGTTGTAAAAGTGACTGCTGACATTGGGGTGGCACAATTGTTTACTACCTACTCCCCCACTGGGGGGAGGAAAAAAACAGGGACATTTCTATCTCAGCGCTCCTTAAAATATAGGAGCTCTCCTTAACCCTTAGCCTTAGGGGTTTACCGATGCCTTGGGATATATAGCTGTTATTCTAGGCTTTATGTCTATCGCTAAATTATTAATACGTTTTCTTGTAAAACAGATCTATCCAGTTATTAAAGGCAACAGGTCCTGAGTCCAGAGGAGGGCCAAGACTGTAATATCTTTTATTATTTTGAAAGGGCATCCGTTGGTCCTCAACAATCTACGGGCGTTGATAGAGTTATATCTGAAATAAGCATCATTTATATAAATTAAATTGTACGTTGTTATAGGAAATCATCAGATAAGAGCCAAAATTAATTAAAAAAATTAATAACGAGTTTTAACTTAGTTTTCTCGTCTGTTTATTTGACATACGGAGGGTTTATCCTTAAATTTACCATGCAATTCCAACCCAAGTGAAAAAGTCGAGTTTTTAATTTGTGGGACCACCACGAAATAAAAGTCTGCCAACTACAAGTCACGACCTCACATGTTTTATAACTGTAAAAAAATTTTCTTCCGCCATAGAAAAATTCTTTAATAAATTATTTTATACCTTAACTTCAACGACGTTCTGTGGTGTTTCCTCGTCCTCGAGATATTCTGTTTTCTTTTGGGCTGTATATATTCATTTATTCATATTTCCATTATTATGTATCCAAAACTTAGACATATTTTGCCTTTAAATTACATTTAATTTTTCAGTATGTTTCTTTTTCTTATTAGACTATAAAATTGACAGTTTAATAATTAAAAGGGATAATAGAAATAGAAATTTAATAATTACAATCTCGTCAGATATTTTTTTCGAAATGCCACATTATTAAGAGGGTCATTCAGCTTAAACATTTAATTCAAATTTTCGGGTATAAATGTTCAAGACCAACGAATGTTTTACAAAATAAGAGACAACCACAACAATTATTTTACTTTTTAACAAAAAGGGTCAAAGTTTGAAGAGCTGTGTCCAAAAACGTTAAGGTGGTACAGAGGTTATTTTGATTTCAAGTTGTAGCAGATCTTATCAACTTTAAAACTGATACAGTCAGCTATTCTGCTATAACCCTGATTTAGGAATCATTTTGTAACAAATGAGATAGCAAATACTTCCCTTAATTTTAGAAATATCGTTCTAGTTTCATCAAAAGCACAGTTTATCCGGTAAAACCATTTTTCTTTTATTAGATACGTGGAAGTAATTAAAATTTGACATTCAGAATCCAGAAACATAATTAGTTTTGGCCGGTATAATGGAGAATTCACCTTATTTATAATAATTTATTTATTCGATTGTAAATAAGTACACTATGAGATAAGACTATTATAAAATTTAATACAACGATTTTTCAGCTACAAATTTGGTGCTAACAAAAACGATTAATCATAGAATTTTTGACCTAAGACCACTAATAATTTCAAGTATATTATTAGGAAAATAAACATAATTGTTTTTATTTTTAAAAATTAATAATACAAAATCACAAATTAAAGTGATAATATAATAATAAAAATAAATAAGATATAGAAAAATGTATGTTAAGGATAATATTTCATAAATTAAAAAAATTAACTACCTACATACATAAACGGATTCGTTTTTAGCGTCCTCAAACCTTTTAAATACGAATTTTCATAAAATATAGAAAATGGTTCACCTAAAACCGTATTGATATGTGTTGGAAGAGAGAAAATTCAACTTGATTTGAATAACATGGTTAGGGGTAATACATTTATTTCGTGAATAGCAGAAAAAATGTTACATCCAAACATCAAGCCCAAAATTTCCTAACTTTGTATTTAGGTTAGTATATAAGGATATCTGGTAGTGTAGTACTCCAACGGGAGTCTTGGGCCGACGTAGGAAAAGGGGAAAAAAAGGATATAAAAATACACTAAAAACAATTCTGTCTTGATTTTTCTTAAAAAATCGGACAAATGAAACTTCAGGTAAATAAGTTATAAAACGATGTGCCCAATAAGAAATAACACTTATTTAAAAACAAATGAAAGAACATAAGTTTGTTGTGGCTAAAACTCGATACAGAACATAAATATTGCCAAAGATAAAGAGAGTTTTAACTTGAGCATCCATATTACCTAAGGTTAAATTAGATGAGGATGCAAAATTTTAATATTGCAGATTACAGATTTCTACTTAAAGCGAACTAACAAATCTGTTATCTTACAACGTATAAAAACATTAATACATAAGTTACAGGAAAGTGGATACTTTATTACTGGCTGACAAGAGTCTGCGACTGTCAGTCAGGAATCACGAAATAGGACCAACTGGATTGTCAAATGACATATGATTGACATTTGCGGAGTTAAAACAAAAAATGCGGTAGGCCATTAGACTTATTTGCACTTGCCCACCGGCGGTGCATGAGAATTCAACGTTCAATTTTTCGGACGGATGCACCCATGCAATCTGTGGGGGAAATGCAAACGATCTGCACCGCGGGGCTTGGACCCGGCAGGAAATCTATACTTGTTGACATAACTGCTTCACGCTCGGACCGCCACAACCCCCTTATCGTAACCCATCCATTTGTTAACTAAATCCTCAACATTTAAATATACAATAGTAGTCACTAAATGAAAAAATATTAATAAATCTTTAACGTAAGTTTTCTTCTAGTCGTTTTACATTTATTTAAAAATTCAAATACATGTATCTCTGTGAATAACTGTTTGAGTCATTGGCAGATATTTTCAGTAATTATGTTAACAACTATAAACGTTTGAAAAGTTTCCAAAATTACGGCCATTTGAAGAATATGCTTGTGATTTCACGTTCAACGTTCATGCTCAATCGTTTGGACTAAAATTATTTTTCTTAGTCTTTAAATAAACCATTGATCAACTATAATATGATTTATAATGCAAAAGGTATATGCTCGCAATAAAGACATTTTTTTCCGATGATGCTTTGTGTATTCCATAAAGCTGCAGCAGTAGTGTATGAGAAAGCATTTCGCTGGTTTGCTTAAATATTTGACGAATAAAAAGTTATTTAATTTTGAGTTTGAGGTATTCCATATATCGTACCGTAGAGTGTAGTTAATTTGTAACCACTCAAATAGCTTTAGGGAAATCTGTAGGACAAACTCAGTAAAGAAAGTTACGGCAGTCTGCAGTACTATTTTTGGAAGACGTCTAATTCTAAATAAGATTAAAAAAATATTTTTATTAGATGTGGCACTGCTCAATCCAAGCTGAGATGATGCGACTGAACTAATGCGTTTAGTAATTGCTGCGGCTTAAATCTATGTATTGCTCATTAGAAATCTTAATAATCAACCCAGATTATATCATGATTCAAAATTTATTAAACTTATTATAACTTTTAAATATATGGCACAATAAATACAAGTGAAAGTTGGATGGTGGTTGAACTATTAACCGTTTTGTAAATGTCCTCAATATTTAAATAAAAAGTGAATAATATTAATATCACAATGCTTTTGATATAAAAAAAAAAAAGTAAAAAAAGCGAGTTTTCTAGATGTTAGACAAAAATTACAAGAACCTCACTAGTGCAGGTGCATAGTTAAAAACAAGGATAAAAAGTACACCAAATTTACTAAAATTATTTGCAAAATTTGTATAAATTTATATAAATTTTCACGGATTGTAGTTGCTATTTTTCTTAGAATATAGATAAAGTACTTAACTACACCAAATCGGGGAAATCAGCTATTCTAATTTATATTGTTATGTATGTTCCATGGACACTTTTTCTTAGAATTTTTAAATTTAAAGCTTTTTTTGGAAGAAGATAGTTTTGTCACAGCCGCTTTCACATAGTTAAATTAAAATAAAATAATAATTAAACTATTTATTGTCAGCCACCTCACAGGGCTTTCTGAAAGTAAAGTATATTATACATAAGTTTAATTTTCAGTTAGAATAGAATACTCAAACTGTAAAATAAATCGTAGATATATTTTTTATCATTAACAGTAGTAAAACAATTAAATTAATGGCTATCATAATTGGAAATATGATTTGAAAGCAGAACAAGACAAGGCCAATGATAAACACTGTTTCAATGCTAAAAGTTGTAAAACACATTACTGCGATGTCCTCCATTAAAAAACATGTGATGTAAGAGAAACATGTTCGTATCTCTGTAATTTAATCCAACAACCATTACTCTAACTGCATTCAGACCATAGTTGCGTTTATAGGCTACGGTTGCATATTCTATTACGCAATCCCTCCACAATGCTAAGTAAACGCTCCTTACCTTACAGCTTAGTATCTAAAACGTTTTTGCAATCATTTCTGATCCTGCATTATACATAATTGACGTAGATTACACTGGTATCAGCGTGGCCTCTGCAACGGGAAGATTGCAGTTGCTCCATGAAGAAGTGTTGGACGATGAACAGAAATTGAGGGCTACCTGTCCACTAGAGAGGGAATACTAATGGATTCTTTACATACTGAGGAAAGGATTCCGTTCAACACAGAAACGATATAAGAAATAAGGAAAAAGATCCCAATAAAACAGTACTAGGGCAGCATGGAGCTAAAAACAAAAAAAAAAATTGATTTTGAGAACACCATAATTTTAGAAAATAATATGTTCAAAAAGAAAAATACTTGAGTCAATTTATATATCAGAGAAAATCAATTATAAAGTAAATTTTAAAACACATACAAGAAATTTGAACCAACATTATGCAAATATTTTAAGCAAAATAAATTTAAGAAAAAAATGGGTAAAATATGCTACTATTTACAATTAATTTTAATTTTAATTTTAATAATAAAATAAATGAAAATTTAGACCAAAATGCAATTTGAAATAAATTAATTATAAGCCTGCCCTGAGTGTGTGGAAGGTTAAAAATAGCTTATTCATATGATAGTTTATAGTGTTAAGTTGATCTAAAATTAATTTTTTTACTATTAACTAGACATAAGCTTATTAATAATTAATATGTTTCCCTATTAATTTATTGTTTCATGACTTGTAATTAATGACCTGGGCTGAATAGCCTACAAAACGTTGTTAAACAATTGGATGTGAAGTGTAAATTTATATTTAAGGTATGGTAAATTATTAATAATAATGTTCCTGTTAAAATTTTAACAAATGAATGTATAATAAGCTGTTAATTGATAGATTGTCCTTGGGATGACCGAAATGTTAGACTGTTCATGAAATAATAACCAGTGTTGAGACTCAACATGGATATAAATTGATTTATTTAAAAAATAAAAACCGGTCTCAAGATATTGAAAAGATTATAAATAAAGTAATTAATGTTTACAGAATACACTGTTATTATAGGCAACATTAAAAATAAAAATACATTAAAATAACATCAAATTAAATTAATATTAATTGAAGATATTAGTATCTTCTAATGCTCAAAGATTCAAAGATCCCAACTGATACTTCTCAATTCATAATATAATAATTAATGTATAAGGAAACAAGTTTACCATGCTCTCTCATAATATTATTCTTACTAATGTATATATGATTGAAAATATAAAATATGTAACAAAGGCTTTACTTTATAATTAATAATCCCTGCATGCCACCTCATATATAATACCATAGTAAATTGGTGAACACGATACCGTTGGAGAAGAACTCCAATGATTAATTATGATATTCATATCTAGCATACCACGGCGAGGGGGTCCATGGATCTAGTGTTTGAATTAAATATAGCGCATACTTTTTCAGTCGGTTCCCATTAGGAACCGATATAGATACATATTACAAATACATAACTACATAATATAAATACATAGAATATAACTACATAATATAAATATATCAATACAAATACATAATATAAATACATTAATATATGAATAAATTTCAATATAATACGTGTACGGGGAACCCCTAGTCGGATTTAGAAACACTGAAGCCCCGTACACGGCATCACATATAAGTATCAATATTTTTACATTAATATAGATACTTAAATGGGACACTTTTTAGCGATAGCTAAAACCTCAATAACTGAAGAAGTTTACATCTTTTTTTCCTGTGCAGTGCAGTCCATTTATTTTGTTTATAATATCAGGAATAAAAATAACTAGGGTTATTGCTGTTCATAGTCGAGGATTTAATGGCCTCAACATTTAATGAATTGGACTACAGATTCATTATTTTTATAATATAGTGGTATTACCAAGACTACGGTTGAATAAACAACGAGTAGGCAAACCGGAATGGTCATAATACAAAACTATAAAACTTAACGGACAATTATTAATAACTATCTGATAGACAAATAAAGTTTTATATCGTGTATTTACAGCCATAAAGTGCATAAGCACCGACCTTATGCAAATGAAGAGAAGGTAATAAAGATATTAAAAATTACGTTGATACCATGCACCTTATATGAACAGGTCCAAGGCTGTAGGTACTGTTCGCCTTCAGGGTAGAAAATATTATATTTGCATTATCTTAACCACTTGTTAAAGACTGTCATAAATTTAGTTCACTGAAAGTACACTACTATTATGGTTCGAGCTGGTGTTGAGTGCAAAATTTACCAGTAAAATAAGGAAATCGTAAAATAAAATAAAAAATAATCACCTGTACATTGTAAAGTCATAATTTTACCACTTTATTAAACAAACAATAATATCAGCGTAAAAAAATCATAAAATATGGCATTTGAGGGAACTAAAAAAATTAAAATTTTAACAGTACTAAACTGTTTGTAAATTGCAATGTTTTACTTTCGAATAGGAGTCACTTATCTTATCTTTAAACCAATATCATTATATTAAAAAAATAAATTTCGGAATAATTGTTTAAAAAATCTAATAAATCAGCTCTAAATAAAAAGGTGATGCAAAAAGCTCCACACTAGCAGATACCATGTTTTAGGACCTTGTACCTCATTTAGATTCATGAGAGAAGTTCCAAAAATACTTCCTTAGTTTTCTTAATCGTCCAAAATTTATTTTGGCCAATATTATAAGATCCATATTTTAGCAAAAATAAAATAAAGTGTGTGTGGAGAAGATGGTCGGGGGGTGCAGCTGGGAAATAAAGAAAACTATTTATTTGTGCTTAAAACTATTAATTGTGAATATCGGAAGAAGATAATTACGGTCAACTAGATTGGTGGTGATGGGTGGTGGTCAATATAAGTATCAAAATAGTAAAAGAAAACTATTTATTGTTAACCAAATGAAAACTATTCAGTTTTCCTTTACTATTTTGATGCCTTCCTTGACCGCTACAGTAGAGAGAATACGGGCGAGCTGGGACACCGACGTGAGGAGCCAATCAGAAGCCAGCATTTTGATGACGTCACACATGGCGGGAGATTTGAATTCAAATATTCGGCTCGACCCGCCCTTAACCACCCACGTGGTCTGTCACGTGGTCTATCACGTGATCATTAGGCAGCCAATGGGAGGCTAGTATTTGGTCA
>NW_027113994.1:0-4597 GCF_000696795.3 Halyomorpha halys
TTTAAAAATAAAAGTTTTTTTTTTTTATTATCTTTTTCTTTCATTCGTTCCGCGCTATTGTTTTGTAATTCACAAGTTTTTTGTTTTTTATTTAAGGTCTCAAATCGAGGGGTAAGGTTGTTACTATGGCTTGTTTGAGAAGATGTGACTTAATAAATAAATACTGTGATAGCTGTTTTATATACTAGCGTCTCTGTAATATGTCCTGTGTACTAGATTAATAAATAATTTAAGAACTGATTCCTTCAATATCAAGCACTGAAAACAAAGATGGAGGCCAACAGTTGCTTTTTCTTGCCACGGAATATAGCACTTCTATTCTATATACATCTACACCACCTTTTGGTAAATTACATAATGTAATGATTTCAGGCTTGAACTTTTCACCAGAAAGCTCATCGATCTTATTATCATCGTAAAATGTTGATAATGAAACATAAATTATTATTTTTTCTGGTTTGTTAGACACAATTACTTTATCTTCCCGGAAGAAAAAACAAGCAATGTTTTTCTGCTCGTTATTTGAATTTACAAATGTTGGAGGTACCTTCTTTTATTCTTTCTAAGCGTCCCCACGATAGTTGTTCTGTGTTTCAACAAATCTTCAGATAATGAATAGATATGAAAAAGTTATCCATAGTAATGTTTCTACCTGTTCCAAGAATCGAACTGCAGAAGAACTATTATCCGTGTAGAAAGGCTCTTGGGGCTGCTTACCCCCTTAAATTTCTAAATTTGAAGTATAAAACATAAGTGAATCCACCGGATCATACATCTTTACTTCATATTTTGCGGGTTTGTTCGGGATGTAGACACGGAACTTAAACCCTCAGAAGCGTTCTAACATCTCATCAATAGTATTCCCCAATTTGTTAATTACTTTGACAGGGCTCTAGTCCGTAAATATTCCTCTCATGGGTGCTAAATTACTGAACTTTTTTTCGCTCATTATTGTCAAACTGCATAGTAGGTATTTGAATCGTAGTTGCGACTTCGCTACCCGGATACAGCGCCATCATTCACCCATAGCTCTTCCAGATTGAGGTGGTTTCCTTTCTTCATCCCTGGCATATAAAGCAACCAAGAATAGTTAAAATTTGTTTCTTTGCAATATTGTTTTCTTTACTTTTCCAATAGAAATATTCGTGTATTTTACAATTTTCTTGATAATTATGCTATCAAATAAAAGAAACAAACTTTCTGAAACAGATTTAGCCTGCTTTGCAATGGGTTTAACGCCTAGGAAACGAATGACTACATTCTTATAACCAGTTCTTCTTTTCGAGACCTGATCTCTACCTAGATAAAATGATTCACCTGTATGTCCTAAGGCAAATTCAACATCATCATCTTCGGGTTGATCCGTACCCATAACAATATCTTGAAGACTTTCTTTGTCAGATTCAACGACATCAATATCGTTAGAAGGAGAAGCGATTTCATCTGGCAAATCAACACAGCTATTCTTCTAGGAGAAGATAGAAGATTCTAAAAGCCATGAGTAGGAATCTAAAAAATAAGAAAATTGATTTTAGAATTTATAAAAACTAAGTGATCCTAAATAAAATGTTAATAGCGACTTCAATTTCCTTAGGAGCTGAAGAATCAAAATTTTGTAAAATATCCAAGATCTTCTTACCGGTTCATGAGTTAAAAAAAAGAAACACAGGGGGTGTCCAGATGGTTTTGCTCATGCAGCTTCAGATTTGCTGAAGTAAGAAAAAATGTATGCCATGATAGAGGTGTACTGGTCAGGGAAACACTCAATCTTACCGTTGTGAGGACAAAGCATAACTGAATTTAGGTGGGGAGGTAAAAGAAGGAATAACATAAACAAACGGCAATAACAAGATCAAAGGGTTGCCGGAAGGTAGACATAAGTATAAACAAAACAGAAGTTCTAGGGAAAAAATGACGTTTATTTCCCAACATAAGCAAAACACTCAAGGCTACATCTCTCCCAGGTTAACAATGTTTTCTTTTCCCAAGACAAACTACTTTTGTGCTTTAATACAGGCTGCAATTAAGGTATATCAGTGTCTATTCTACTTTTTCTTTTTGATTTTATAAATACCCGAATTTTTGCTCCAGTCTGGAGGATTTAAGATCACGTCCTAGCAGCCTGATGAAGGCTTGAAATTCTGGCCGAAACTTTGGCACTAATTAATAAGTTTTTTACTTATTTGTGTTCGCCACTGATCACAACCCCAACCATCTTCTCCTCATTATATGATCGTTCTCAAAGCCAACCAAAATTCTTTCTGCGTGATTCTGAAAGGTAGATTATGAGTTCACCATTGTATTCAAGGGCTGTTTGACATATATATTGTATATTGTATGCCGCCAGTAATTCTGTTCTACCTCAGATTACTCCAGCAAGTCGCCTTAATCTTCATTTGCCACTTCTTGAAACTTATTTTATATGATCCTTCCAAGTCATTTTCTTGTCTATGGCTACACCAAAGTAGATTTTAATTCACCAATAAAGATTTTTCATTTCTTCAACGCACTAATTTCTTCAATTATCCAAATGAACATTGATTCCACTAGAAGAATGTTTTTCCAGCAATTCCTTTTTCCAAACTTTATCGTACGCTGACTTGAAATCTACAAAGACTGCCAACTCAGATTGCTTATCCTGGAACCCGTCTTTCATTATTTTGATTAGCTACTTGATCAATGGTACTTAAAAATGTTACCTAAGAATACTAATCATATACTAAGGACCTTCTCATTCATCTTTTTTTTTTTTTGGAATAAGTTTTTAATCAGATGTCTCACCTAAAATCTTCAATAAGTCAAACATTTTCTATGGAATATGGTTGCATTCAAGTTTTTAAATATTTTAGAAAACTAAAACAACGAATATATTATTTCCAAAATTTTCGTGTATAGTGAATGAAATATCTTGAATTTAACATCTATTTCCACAGCAGTGATATATTTTTTTCCGCACTCCATAAATAAACACTTCTAAAAACGTGATTATTTATTGATTAATTATTAAATTATCATAATTTTGTTCTTTGATAATGTGTTTATACATAAATAAATAATAAATATACATAAGTAGTAGTTTTTAACGTCTCCTAATTTTCTAAATTAATTTATGTAATATTTTTCTAATTGTATAATTGTGATAATAGTAAGTGAATTTTCCTTCTTACCACAATATTTACGATACCATCCGTTTTTTTAACTTATCATTTCTGAATCACAAGTGGAATTGGATAGGACCACCCAAACATTCACAACTATTGCAACCATTAAACTAAATGGAATATAACGTTTGGAATATGAAGAACAGTATTGCATACTTTTTTTTTGGACGAAACAATATAAAATAGGAACATAAAAAATGTTAAAATGTTTATTTTGGGTTTCTATGTACAAGATTTTCGTTTTTCGAAAAATCACTGAAAACTATCAGGTGTTTTGTAAGAGTAGATAAACAAGGCAGAGGTGAGATTTTTACTGTAAACCACATTTTCAAAAGAAATGTAGAGGATATGAGATGATTTTACTTTTATTATCATTAAGATCTTGAAAACAGGAAGAATAAACGGCGTTTTTATCTATAACAAATTGATGTTTTTGATTGGTACTCATATGCTCAACTGATTTACTAAAGTTATAACTTATACCCTCCCAATTAATAAATACTATTTTCAGTATTTCCATCATACGAATATCCAGTTTTCTAATGATCAAATCAGAACTGAATCCATGACAATGACTTTGCAAATTAACCTGAGGTTGTTTTTCTTTGTTAAGGCTTAAGGGCGTAAAACTCATCAGTCATCAAAACCCATCAAAGTAGTATGTGGTAAGCAAAGTTTGGCAGTACTAGATTAGTCTTCCGAATTTGAGTAAAAAGTACGTGAGAACTGAATACAAAATGTTACCAAATATCCACGTACTCAACAATCATTATTACTTTTGTAACTGATAACATCAAATTTTAAAATGCCAGGTACATTTGTAATTTGTTACATCAAACTCAAAAATTTTGAGTAGACTTGTAATCAATTACTTCTTGTACTTAAATGCCATCTAATTGAAAACTTTGAATAATTTCGTAATTTAGTATTTTCGTATTCCAATAAAATTCACTAATATTCTGGAAGAAATAGTACATGGATACGTATAGAATTAAGTGGTTATTCCCTTTACTAAAACATAGTTAAGTCGAAAAAAAAATAATATAGCAATAAGTACTAAATGATGAGGATGTTTACTTTACTTATTTTTAGTATTGATTGCAGATACTCGTATTCAAAGTAGTTTGAATATAAATTCGATACACACCTACTTAAAACTATTTCCAAGTGCAGATTATATTACTTTCACTTACCCCGAAAAGTTTTGATTATGAGTAAAGAGATCGTAAGAAAGAAGTAGTTAATTACATCGTACTCAAGCACAAAATAACTTACACAAAAATCAGTGAAGACTAAAATGACTTTATTCTAATATATTTACAAGAACTACATAGTTTAATGATTACAAATATCTATCTGCCTTGGCTAGTCAGAGCTGGAAAATATATATGTACTCTGGAGAAGAGGGGATAGGAAGAATAATGAAATAGGAGAAG
>NW_027113995.1:0-17135 GCF_000696795.3 Halyomorpha halys
ATAAAATCATAAAAGATTCTTGAATATTGTAAATTATAAACTAAATCTAAATTGAGAAAGAAATTATTTGTGGAGAAAATTGATACAATGAAAGCAACACAGTTTTTGAAGAGTAGAAGTAGTCCTCTGTGATTCTGTGGTACAAATTACAGCCTGGCATAGCTGAGGTAGTAAGACGAAGTAGAGGAAGAGAGAGTATAGGCCCACTCTTCAATATTCAGAAAAAAGGTTTCTCTCATGAATATAACATAATATTGTGACAACACTACTTGAATGTAACACACTAGAGAGCAGAATCAACAGAAGGAATTAAAAACATGTTTGTGTTTTGTTTTTACATGTCTTTTGTTTCTAACAAAACATTGAATGTTTTCAATTTATCACTATTGGTTGGCCACAACATAAGGAGTACTTGTTAGTTTTAGGCTATTCTAAATAATTAGTTACATTTTGTTTTTAAACTTTAGGATCAATTGATGGACAGTTTTCTGACCCATGGTGATTGGTTCACCAGCTCAGGAGTGCCTAAAGTTGAGGGTAAAAGGCTATCCAGGAGACCATATTCATTGCTAAACATGGTTGCATGGGCAGTGGTCACTTTGATACCGATGGTGTATATGCTCATCAGGCTTTTGACATCGGGGTCCACTTTTTATGTATCTATTGGAATACTAACAATTTTCGTTTGTAAGTTCTTTTATTTTTTTGTACAATCAAACTTTTTTATGCAGTATTCGATAAGTTATTCAGGTTTTTAACCCTTTGCACTTGAGGGCTCCAGAGCAGAGCCATTCAAAATTTGTCTTCAAACTCGAAGGCTCTGCTATGGAGACAATGCAAATAATTTTCAGTCCATAACATGAGGACAAAGAAATATCGTAAAAACTATTGTGTATAAGATATTTCGCTTTTGGTGACAAATGATGGTTGCAGCTTGCAGATTATTATACTGGTAATATGTATGAAAAAAACTTTGTGTGCCAAGGGTTAAAATTTAATTTTTGTTTTGAATTTTATATACTTTTCTTACATGGTTAATAGAATAAAATCATCATCTCTGGAGGAGAAAAAGGTGATTCTGGAACTAAGTCCCTTTTTAATATTTTTTTTTTACCTTGATGTTATTAGAATAATCCATAAGGATTTATGAAAATACATTTTATTCTGGCTAAAAGAGAGAAGAGGTTCCTCTTAAAGGTCATAACTGGATAAGAGAAAAACTGTCTTAGCTTTGATCCAATTAACCTATTTTCAGTTTTGGCACATTTGAACCTTATCCTTAAGTTTTAAAGACTGTTTCCTTGCTGACACATCATTTGAACACAAATTAAATCATTTCCAATGATTTTTTTTTTATTATCATATTAAATTAGTCAAATTAGTTTAACTTCATCTTCTATTACAATACATATGACCTATATATTAAGTTTTGTATTTTATTTTATTTGACTTAATATATGAGTTAATTTATCATGGCAGTATTTTCTTTTATATACTGCAGATTAACCAGTTCTACCTCTTAACTGGCTATGTCTTGGTCCCCACAAGTATGTTTAAGCAGAGTTTTACCATGTTATATTATATTTTTAAGTAATGTAATTTTAAAGAAATAGAATATAGTTAAATGGTACTTTTGAAGTTTTCTGGTCATAGTAAATGAAAACTCTTCTGAATACCTTCCAAATATACGATCTTGATAATATTTGTTACTATTGACATTTGGGTTTTTTTTTATCCTTTACAAACTAAATTGAGTGTTGTAGTCATTTACAAAACTATTGATTGAAATATAACTGCTTTTAAAAATTGTATCTCTTATAGTTCAAAACATAATAGTCACTTCATAAATCAAAGATGGTGAGAAATAATTTTTTTTTCCTTTTCGATAATTTGACATAGAATTACTTCTGAATTAAATGCAGTTTTTTTATCTTTTCGCCAATATTTTGTTTTAGTTTTCTTTGTCCTGTATCAACTAATTGGACAGACCAAAATAAGCAAAAGTTCTTCATATGGAAAAGCTACCCCTTCCACTCCAGATAAAAGAGAGGCAGAAGTCAATGACAAATCTTTATAAGGTATTTTCAGGATTCTACAATCAGTTTAAAAAAAGTTGTAATTTGAATAAATGACTTTTAATGTAAGTTTCATTTAGGAAAAAAGTCTTGCCAGATTATTTGTTGATAGAAATTGAGGAACTGTATTAGATGACCAAAATTTTTATGTGTAGTTGGTCGCTTTTGTTGAATTTGAAATGACCTAATCTGCCTATTATCCGAAAATACGAGTTCCATCAATTTGTAACGACACATGTTGCCTGTGAATTTTATATACATATATTTTCCATTAATTGGTAAAATATTTTTTAAGAAATTATGTTTATCTTGCTGTTCTTATAACTGTTATTGTTTTAGAATAATTTTAAGAAAATTTTATAGGCATAATTTTCCAAAGATGTGACTAATTTCAATGAAATTTCTATTCTGTATTTAACAATTTCATAAAACTAATGTATACAGATGTGGTAGATTTTTTGTTTTTTTATTAAATAGCACTACTGAGTATTCAAATGGTGTACTTATTTATGAATTTTATTTAGTTATTAATAGTATTTTGTTTACTGTTAAAGTTTCATCTGAAAATATTCTGCTAGTTTTGTTGCATTTAAGCAATTGTAAATTCTAATTATTTAACTTCTTTAATTGTTAAAGTTAAGACATTAGCTATTGACATGTTCGTGCAACTGTTCTGTAATAATGTAGAAAATTATAACTTGACTTAAGTTTTTTTTTTTCATATTCCGATGTATGGGAAAAGAAACTTTAAATATTTTTGACTGTCGTGTATTATCAAAATGGAATTATACATACATATAAAAGCTCTTAAATTATTGTTATAATGTCCAAATTGATTGCTGTATTTTAAAAAAAATGATTCTCTCTTAACAACTTTATTCTTTAGAAAATATTGTTAGAATTATTATCAGCTAAGTTCTTTTTATATTCTGTGAAAAGCATAAAATCTTTTTAAGTGAGTTTTTATTTTTTATGTTTCTATTTTCACTTTGTAATTAATTACTATCTGTAATTTGATAGAGTAATAGATTCTTTCTTATTAATTGCCTATTTAGAAATTAATGTTAGTTCTAAATAAAATATTTTTTGATATTTTGTTCTTCCCAACTACGTATTAAAAATAGCATACTTTATAATTGTAAGAAAAAAGTAAGACGTAAAATTAAAAAATAAAACCAAAACTTCACGGTAATAATAGGCATGGACATTTATTCATAACTAATATTTGGTTTGCTCATGATTGCATAACTTTTAGTGTCTTTAAATATTTTGTCCATTTATTTTATTATATTAGAAATTTAATTATACATTAGTAAAATGGTGTTGGTTGGTTTTGAATTAGGGTTGCCACAAAAAATTTGTTTTATCTCAGTTCAAAAAATATGACAGTTTTTCATGATTGTGCAACTTTATTTCCACATAGGTTACAGATTGTTGCTATTTACTTGCATTATATTTGTAATGGGTTGTTTATTAGCAGCATCTAAGAAGAAAATAGCTCATGGCAATGTTAGGATAGTTATTTTATTTGTTTGTAATTTGACAATTATTATAAGGAGCCGCATTAAAAAAAAAAAAAGTAATTATAAAAAAAAAGTTTAATTGTATAAAACTTGACACCTTTACTTTTTAATATGTTTTTATGAAAAAGTTATTTATTGTCTGTTTTAATATATATTCTAGGAAACATTCTTGAATTATTTTTTAAGGTATGAACATCTTGGATTACGATAATTAAGTTTATTTTACTGTCATTAGTCAGTAGTTTACATGAAGTTTTAATTTTATTTAAAACAAAAATACAAAAAAAAAAAAAACATTAAGGCTAATTATATTGTATTATAGTTTAACAGGAGTTGAAAGAGTTATGAGTTACTTATTGATATTTGTAACATTCTTCATTTTTTATTTTAATGCTAACTGGCTGTTCTATACAATTGCATAAAGATAACATGGTAACTAGTCCACTTACAGTTCTTTCTTGCTGCTTCACAATGAAGTAGTTTTTTAAACATTATGTTAAGTTATGTGATCAATCTTCTTATTTGAACTTTTATAATTGCTTTCACTATCTTTCCTTGAGTTCGAAAGTTGTTCACCTTAAATTAATTCAGGGTGTGAACATACTAAATTATTTGAGCTTTCTTTATACTACCTATGCTTTTAAAAAATTTATAATTGAGATCAATTGTGGATTTATATCTTTTTAAGAAATAACGTTTTTGTTTTACTCGACATACTATTTGCCCAATTTACTTAATAATTCAGAGGATAAGGTTTTGTTGCCTTACATTTAACACTTCATCCAGTCTAGCGGTTGGATGCTGTTTCTGTTAAAACTTAATTGTTGTTAGCTACTTACTTATAAACAAAACCTACCTCCTTTATTCATTAAAAACTTATCTTCCAAAATTATTTCTTCCATTATTCTGTTAATTTTTGTTCTTGTTATGATTTTTTTTTCTCTTATGTTGTCATTTTTTAGAAGCCAAACTAAGTTTTTCAATATTTTATTAGTAATTGATAAAAATAAGGTTTTCTAAATTTAGATTAATGTAATGTGTTCAAATTATTCTGGTTTTAATTATGTAGATTTTGTAAATAAGCCATAAGCTATTTATTTTACTAATCTCACTCAAACTGGTATCTTTTTTATGTAAACCTATTATTTAACATGTTGACTGCCACAGTACTTTCAGTCTTGGAAGCCAATTTAAGTTTGGCCAAGTAAGCAAACTACGAGTTATCTTGTAGGTTGGCGTCTGAGGCAATTACACCAACTACAAGATAACTCGTAGTTGGTAGTTAACAAGTTAAAATATTTTTTAAGTCTATTTATTTGTATATTTTATATTATATATTTATTTGATACAAGATAAGGGTTTTAGTAACTGAGTGATGTAAAATATACTATTGATGTTCACTATTATGAATGTATTGAAAGAGATATCTTAATGAATCGTGTCCAAAATCATTAGGAGTACTGTAAATAAACCTTATAAGTGCTTTAAATATATTTTTTATTGAGTTTTTTTAAAATATATATAATGTACCCTTATGCTGGATATTAATTATTAGATCTTAAAATATTAATTATACTTGATTTTTATTTACATTGAGTCCTAACTTCTAAAAGTTTGAAGAAATAATATTTTATCTTTAAATTAATTCGATATTTGGAAGCATCTTGGGGAACAAAAAATGGTGTCTGATTTTTCCTTTTTCCGTCTTGATCAAAAACAACCGTTGGATTTTAGGAGCTTACACTGTGATAATTACTATACGATCTATGCCATCTTCAAGCACAATCACATTCAGAAATTGCAATTGAATTCAGTGCAATCAACTTGTTCCTTTTAAGGCAGATTTAGTGCTCTTCTCCTTAAGATCTTTTCGATAGCCATCTAATATTATCGCTCTAAGTATTTTTTTAACATATTCTATGTATTTATTAAGGTTTGGAGAAAACATTTCTGCCAAATCCCATGTTACTAGGTATAGTAGGGTCCTGCTGTCAATCACATCTCCAATTAGGGGTTTTCATGATGTGTTAAATGTAAAATGTTTTTACCATGTTAAATGTTATAACATACATGTTCTTCTGCAGAAAGAATAATAAATAGTGTCCAGAGGCTGCTTGCGGAGATTGGTTTGGCAATTGATGCAAAGAAAAGTGTGGGTATCATATTAGACAAAGGAGAGCTGTGGTCAACAAAGCTCTCCCTTGAGAATACAGAGATCATTCAAAAGGCAAAAGCCGAGGACACCATCAAATATCTTGGATGTACATTCTTGGGAGAGCTAGTATTTGAAGAAGAGGTGATGACAAAGCTCACTAAGCCAACAACCCCAACCATCCCTAAACTTCATGTTATTGTTTACTTCAAGTTTTGATTACAGTAATTTATTACAACATGTCTAAAATAAGTGAAAAGTATAAGTGTAAAAGTTTGGCTACTGATTGTCTTTTTAAAAAGTCCAAAACAAAAACTACGAGTAAGTAACCTAACACGACAACAAATAAAACGGCGACAAGCTCAGCTGGTCTGTTTTGTGGCGTTATTCTCCATTTAATAGACCTAGTAACAGACTCTCAGCCATGTTACCTGTTATATCGTTTTAGTATGGTAAAAGAAGGAAATGTTTCTCCATTTAACTTTAATTCAAGAATGAAACAGTTTAACAAAAGACATTGAAGCTGAAAGTTTCCCCGTTCGAATCGGATGCCTCTATTGTTCTTTTTTTTCTCCTTTAGTTATTCATACATTTATTTTCCATTTATAAATATTTTTTTCAAATAAACAAAATTTAAAATACTTTACCAGTAGCTACTACGGTTTCCAAAAATTCAGCATTAAAGCTCTGTTGGACTATCTCAATGTGGATAAAATCTGTATCAGATAGGACCACCCTAAAGATCACTTAATTGCTCATTGATTCACAGAGTTTAATCAATGTCGCTAGATAGTTTATCTTAATTTTTTGTATGTGCATTATGGAGAGGAGTGGCCTAAAAACCTATACATTTTCAGTTTTACAGTAATAACTCCTATACGATCCAATTCTGAGAACCCTTAACTCAATTATAACTTAAAGTACATACATAGAATTTTCATCAGCTGTGCACGATATATTTGGTATTATTGAAGTTGTTAGAAAGATATACCTCAAACGCTAGGTACGTAAAGATATATTTTGTGAGCAATGTGAACTTCCATGCGAAAGTAGTGAGAATAAACTCCTACAATATTTTAAAAAGAATTGCATTTCACAAAAAAACAATTCGAAGTGGTGTCCTGTCAACAATTCGAAGTGGTCCTGCCAACAGGCTATTCATGATCTTTAGTTAACATGTTAAAGCGAGTTAAATGGAAAAACTCATGTTAATTGGAGAAACATTTCCTTCTTTTACCATGTTAAAATGATAGAGCATATTAGGGGTATTCATGATCTTTAGTTTAACATGTTAAATGGAAAAAGTATTAAGGCCGACAAAAGTGCCTTATCCTATCATAACTAGTACACCAATCTGCACAAAACCCGAGGACTTATGCAGGTTAGTAAGTGAAAATTGTGTAATGCGCAAACCTCATCATATTTTTTGATCTTTTTTAACTGTCATGTAAAGGATAAGGCTATTCTTGAATTTATCATTAGTTTTGTCATAAGTCCATACAGAATAAATTGATGATTTCTTAACATTTGATTACATAACTCTTTGGATCTAAATAAACTTTTGAACGAACTCTAAGCTCTAAGCTGAAGGAATATAACGAACGTCTATTCCCTATTTGAAACCTGCTCTCTTTGTAACTTTTTAATAGGTTTAGTGTCAATAATAAAGGATATGAAGTTAGTTCCATCCATAAAATGCCGTCGGACGATGATAGCAGTAGCAACTCTTTGCCGAGCTCTTCCAATCCATTGGCACGACAGAGAAAACTGTACTTCTTGAATCAAGAATTGCAAATAATGGCTAGGGAATTACCATTGTAGGTAACTAGTTTTTTCATATATAGAAGTTTTACAATTTGAATTTCTTACAATATCTTCAAAACGTTTTGCAGGAAATATCAGCAAAGAATTCCAAATGAATTATTGTGTGCTTTGGCAGAATCTTTGTTGGACAACACAGTCTTCAGTATTGTTAATACTCTAATGGATATTCAGCATGTCACTGAAAAACATCTATTTCATGAGAGATTACAATTAATTTATAACCAATCATGTAAGTATTAGATAATCAAACTCAGAGTAGATTTTAAAAAATACTATTATCTGGATTGCACTTCAGGAGCTTATACCAATGATTAACAAGTTCTTTTGTTACAGTGGAGATACAAGAAATGATGATTACTCATCACGATGAAGCTGTTAGGTTTGCCAATACCAATACATTACAGTTAAAACATAAGAGAGCTTTGAAGGAATTTGATAAAAATATAATAAAGCAGTTGGATGAAAAAGTAATGATAAATATTATTGCATGTATTTTTTATTGTTTTGTTTTATCTTGTATGTGTGTTGTTTAGTAAATAATAAGTTTGAACTCAAAATTAATATAATATATAATCTTGTTTCTACCATCATTAGGTGCACGACCAACAGAAGTTTCTTGAAAAGGCTGGAGTACCTGGATTTGAAATTACTGATAATCCCACAAAAATTCAAGTTCAGATCAGGCTATTAGATTTCATTCTCAGACTAAGTAGGATGAAAATTCCTGAATTAAATTAATTATAGGTAAATCTGTTTGTTGTTGGCTTTTTAGGAATGTTGATCTTTATCATTCCCTATCAATATGTCTAACATACTTCCATTGTTCTGTTAACTGCTTATATGATCTCTTTATTTATATTATAAATCTATGTCTGCTCCATTACTTATAGTTGTAACTATCCATTTTTTCAATTATTATTAATTACCTAGAACCATAGTTCATTCAATCAGACAATGTTGCTGTAACGTACCCTACTACCAATCTAATATGATCCTTACACACTCAAACCTACTTGTTTTTCTCAAATTTTTAAAAAATAAAATTATGATACAAGTACCTTCAACTTTCATTGTCATTTAATCATTCTTAAATTTGTGGTGAGTTGGAGTAAGATTAAAGAAGCAAAGGAAAGTTGGATACTCATGCCCCATTACTCAGCTGCATTCACTTTCCAAATGTACTGTTAATGGTTTTATTTAAGAGCCAAAAAATCACATGTTATTTATGATAATTTTTTATTAGTCTTGGGACAAGCGGTTTAGTCTCATGTTAAGCTGAAGGACTCCAGTTCATATACCGATTAGTACATAAATACTGTTGTCCATTACCTCAGTGCCATATTGGTTTGGTGATCTTACAGGTATTAGTAATTTCATACTGACCATTTTGTCTCATAACACTACTATGAGGTCTAAAATGAGGCACCTCTATTAGTATATATTCTCTTAGCCCTTTATAGGCTCTTAGGGGAATGATTTAATTATTTTATTAATAAGTTTTATGATCATAATATTTATGATGCCTACTAAAAATATTGATTACTGGATTGTAATATAAATTACTTATGTGAGGTAACATAACCAACATGAAGCCCTGGCCCAACTCTGTTATAACTCTTCCTGTTTATCCTTACATTGTACAATGCATTCAGTAGCTATGTATTCTGTTGTTTTTTATCTTAACCAGTCATTCATCACCACGTCACCTGTATCTGGGTTACAGTGCTTCAATGATAGGTAAGCCAAATATAGGGGACATAATGAAAAATGAATTACATTGAAATGTTATATGGTATATTCATGTTTGTGATTACTTTTTAAATTTATAGAAATTATATGATAATTAATAATTTCAGTCTGTTTAGAAATTTGACCAATTCACACTTGACAACAAATGTGTTAATAGTTATTTTGTTTACCTTTCCATCAGAGTTATAATTAAAGTTTTTATAGCTAACTGGGCAATCTAGTTCCAAGAAAAAAGTTTTTTCAAAATTTAGGAGTTGATAATCCTAGGTTGTTGCCCAGGTTTCAGATTATTAGGCTGATTAGGTTTCTTGTCTATTATAGTATTGAAATGTTTAAATTTCCCTATTTTCCTATTTCATTTTTAATGTTATCATAATTCAAAGTAGAAATAGCTCCAATCATAAGTTTATGTTTGTAAACATTGTATTTTTTAATGGTTAATGACTTTCATTTTACTGGCACTTTGGAATAATGAAACTTATTAGCTATTCTAATGAAACTGTTTTTCGAAATTACAATATAAATATAATGTGCGAAGTTAATTCATTTTGAAAACATTTATTGATGTATTTTTCTTTTACCCTATTTTCTATGCTGCCTTGTTATTCATTTTTGTTAAAACACACTAACTAAATTCATAATTTTTATTTTCAATCTTACCCTGATTTTTGGACTGAAGGTTTAAAAGTGGTTATATTCTTGCATTGAGGACCAACACCACTAATGAATAGTATGGAAAATTATACCGAATAGAATGTATATGTGTGAGATCTAATTAAGTTTGTTTCTCTAAATTTTATTCCTCTAGGTAAAAGACTATTTATAATTTTTGGTTCTTAATACAAGTTTTAGATTCAAAACTGAAAAAACTCATGATTGAAGTGTTTGTTGTCTGAATTTGTTGAAATTTGAAAAGAAATGCTTATAGATTTTATTTTATTTATTAAATTGAGTTCCAAAAAATATTTTTAAAAAGGTTTACATTAAATAATAATAAATTACAATTTTAAAAAGAGATCATCTTTATTTAAATGTAAGAGAATTTACAGTAAAAAAAAATGTTTAAATATGAAACATAATTATTTACATAATAATATATAATACTTAAAAACAAAATAAACACCAATGTTCAGTTTAAGTATAATACTTTTATTTTTCTTGAGGTTTATAGTTTGTTTTTAACTTGCAATATTGAAAATGTTTAATGCTCATAGTTAACAAAGTATATTCTTTAATGCATTTTGAGATCTTTGGTTTTTATATTCAATGGATTATTTCTGTTAACATTATTCTTATACTGTAATCCCATACTATTTCATATTTGTTCAGTATCTTTGAAAATTAGTTGTATTTCTGTTTTTAATATTTCTCCCAATATTAAAGATGATGAAATTTTTGTAATTAAAAACTTTCTTTCAAATTTAAGTGAGCACTGTTTGTGATAAAATAAAACAAAGTTTCTCTCTTCTAGATTAGTTTCCTTTTAATTTAAAACTTGAGAAATTATTATAAAACAGCCAAGTAACTTACTCTTCCAGTATTTTGTTTAAAAGTAACTGGTCCAAAACATTCGACCAGTTTAAGCTTGCCGAATCTTCAAGGTCAAATTTATATTTAATAGCAATTAGTATCAAATGCTATCGTATCTCAGAAAAGAAGACACTACAATGATATGGCTTCATTTAAAATACAATACCATTAATTTTTCTCATTTCTTTTTTCACTTTTATGTTTCCCAATGAACAATTTGTGTTCATAAGAATGAAAATTTTATCTCCCTGAGTTTACAAAAATTATCTAAAGAAAATCAGTCTTGTTTTTTCTGTTTAGCATCTCCATTACTTGTTGCCATAACATCTTGCTTTCTTTTTAGTTGCCACTCTATGACCATTCGACCAGTTAGCATGAAAAAAAATACCTTAAAAAGAAAACAGAAACTTGTTAATAGTATTAGCTTGTTTTATAATATACTTTTAATTATAAACATTTGTATAATATATATATGTATATTTTCAACACCTCAATTTTTTTAGACAGTACAGTGATTTTTTATTACTGCTTAAGCTTAGTATTACTGAAATAAAAAAAAAAATGCATTCTTTATTTTACATTATGTTTTATTATTTTGGTATTTTAGCTACCTTATAGTGGTTTTTTATTACTACTTAAGCTTAGTATTACTGAAATGAAAAAAAAAATACATTCATTAATAATAAAAAATGCATTCTTTATTTTACATTATGTTTTATTATTTTGGTATTTTAGCTACCTTGTGTTTTAATAATTTAGACTTAAAGATATCTTACCAGAGCAGGTGCCGTTCTTTCAAATTTGTCATTCACCATGTAATGTGAATACACAGCCATTAGCATCAAGAGTAATAGAGTTATGTTTGCTCCTTGCTTCACTGCATCTTATTAAAATAAAAAATATGTTCATATTTATTTTGTTAATTTAGTTATTCCTAAAATTATGATCTTTGATAATCCTTACCAATTGGTACTAAAGCCATTGCAAGTCCGCATGCCAATTCAATTCCTCCTATTACCCTCCTGTACCATTTTGCTGGTATTTTGAAGTCTAATGTTTGTGAAAGGGGAAAGACTTTAGCATATTTGACATATTCTTTTCTCTGCAACATTTCATATTAATAAATCATTAAGATATAATTCTTTATTTGTATATATTCTTTATGTTTATTATTAGATCCTAGCTGGAATTATGATAGTTAGGTACATTATGCTGTTTGAATCCATCAATTTCTTTAAAATATTTTGCGATAAGATATTTTGACCTTCGGTGACTAAAGAAACAGTTTGTAAAAATAGCCTTATTGTTTTTATGAATGCATTTGATCATAAAAATTTAAAAAAAGAAAAGAAATTAGTGATTCTTTTTAATTTTACTCTTATTTTTGGTTTAATTTTTAGTAATGGATTGAAACCTAATATAAATATTGATTATATTTTATGCTTTCAGCCCCTGGGCTTTAGCCTTGCAGTTTGTGTTATGGTTTTGCCTCACCCTCACCCTCTCTCACCTTGATTGTTTTGTCCTTCCCCAAATTCCAATTAATATTTGAGATACAATTCTAAAAAAAAAATATTTTGATGTATTAGTTGTATGTAGTTAATTAGTGTAATATTTTTGTAGAAATTATTTGTATTGATTAAAAAAAAATCATTAAAGAAAGAAAGAAATCATTCTAATTAGAAATAATTGTTCATATACAACTTTTTGGTATTACGGCTATCACGTTTATTAGTAATAAAAATACCCTGTTTATTTGGAATACATTGTAGTATAATAAAGTTATTTATTCATAAATATATTTGAACTATGTTATTCATTATAATTAAAATATACTAATTGTACTATGATGCAACGATAAAACATGTCAAAATGCAAAAAGGAAAAATAGACTATTACAAAGTTTTGACAGCTGCAGTCAGATTTTCTGGTGATTATATAGATAGTGAAGGTCAGGATGGCCAAAAATATATTTCATACAGAATTATCCAAAATCTGTGTCAGGGATTTTGATTCACTCAATTCTCTTCTATTTATTGTTGGTTATGAGTTCAATGTTACCTCAATTGAACTTTTTTTTACGGGCCACAGTTTTGAAAGTTAATTTTAATAGTTTTTTTCTTTTCTTAATTTTAATAGGTTAATTTTTACAGTTTTTTTTCTTTATCTACATCTTCATTTTTTTTCTTTTCAATGTTAAATCAATCATTGGTGAGTTTATGATTAAAAATGCTTCAGTATTTATGTGGTTCATTGATTTGGCTTTTTAGGAATAAAAATGAAATTAGTTTCTTAAAATTAGATGTAAAGTTTTGCAAAAAAAAATTGATGTCTTGGTTATATTGTCTCTCAAATAATGAATTTTCAAAATTAAATTTTTCATTCTCATATTATAATTGAACAAAGATCTATTTTAAGTCCAAAATTATCTAATTTCTTAGCCTACTTATGTATTCAATTAATTTAGCAATCCCAAGTTTTTTGTATTAGAGTTTTTAGGCAACACATTAATCTTGTTTAAATTCTTTTATTTTGATAAATTTTATTTATATGATATTAAATGAATGTGGAGTTGAAGGGACTAGTTTAGAACATTTTTTAGGATGGAATTTGTTTGTTTGCCTAGTTTTTGTATTTCGAATTATTGGTTATTACAAATAAAGAATCAATTTTTCTTGTATGAAAATTATAAATAATAAAATTAAATGAGAAATTTATAAAATAAATACTTCAGGTATTTAATGGTAGATTAAAGGGTCTCTATCCAAAATACTTTGAAACTTGTAGTCAGTTATGAGCTAAACAAATCCTCTTTCTCATTTCATTTCTTTAAACAATTTTTACTATCTGGATTTATTACCGCATAAACGTCTCGAATTAATTGCATCTTAATTTTATTCCTCCTAAATAAACCACCCCTAAATAATTAAATCAGATGGTTGCTTTCATAATGTCTTAAGTTGCCTGCTACATGTTAAATTATGTTTTCTATTTCAATTAAAAACTGCTTAGTTATTCCTTTCTTCGGATGTGATAGTTAGACTTATTTATTAGTTACAATGCAATTTTGAATATGTAATTGTTGTGAGAAGTTAATTTTTAAAAGTTTAAGAGCAATAAATTATCTAGTAAATAAATAATTTAAAAAATGGTCTTTGTTGTTAGTTTCCATAATAAATAGTACAACTGTTTCCATTTCAGTACCAATGGTGGTTATGTTTCTTCGAGAAAGTAAATTAGCAATTTTATTAGAAAAAAAAAGTTGTTTGTCAATTGATGAGGCCTATTTCTGGAATTATTGTTCTAATTTTGTAGGTTATCTGGGTGGTGTGATGTCTCAACATAAACTGAAAAGGGGACCCTCTAGTTGCTAGTGCCAAGGCAGTTTGCCAGCTTGATTACTATGAGATGTATTCCTATAAAAATTATTTTCAAATCCGATTTTTAAAATATGGAAATTTAGTTCCAATACAAAAACCGTATGACAAAAATTATGAATTCACCTTTTATCTAGGAGCTAATTTAATTTAGTAATTAGATATATGCTTATAAGTATAATTCTCGAATTTCTTCCTACCCACCTCATCTCCTACAAAAATAAAAGTAACTAACTAACATACCAAGTCTTTGTGTAGATCCTTACTGATGAAGGAGGTCAGCTTCATCGTTCCTATGAAGATGAAGAAGAGCCCCAATAGAACGGAGAGGCTCTTGAGAACCACCGACCCCATCCCGATCTACCTCTCGTTTGCGATCCCTTTATCGTAGTAGGCCGCGATCGAACGCATGCGTCCAAGCATGCGTCCTCAGTGCTACTCTTGGGGCTCACCCTTCTGTTATTATTTACTCCCCTCCATTCCTTGTCAATTCATTATCAGCACTAGTGTTGCAGGTGGTTTATGACAATCCTATCTTACCTCTAACAGTCAACGAACTAAGACCTCTGATAAATATTCAATCCATATGAAATGTTTGTTACAATTTAAATATTAAATAAAGTAATGATTTTAACTTGTACATAGTTATTTCTGTTGACAACCAGAAAACACAAAACAAAAAAAAATAGTGCGCATCACGCAACTCTATTTGGAGTTGAAATTAATCCTCGCTTGTTTCTTAACAGACATATCTATTTCATTCACTGTGACGATACTTCCCCGTATTAGGTTTCCAAATGGTGCTTTCGCTTGACAATTTGATTAGCTCCAATTTCAACTATTATAGTTGCTGTAACCTCCTGCCCTAAATTTAAAATTTCAATTTTGAGGAAGGCAATTCACAAACACAAAAGGCATTCCATTTTGCGAGACATGGCTATTTGTACTCGGGGATTCCTCAAAACGTATTATTGTTCGAAATTTTTCACGATCGCAATATTTCCCCTTATTTATTAATCCAATTTAGTATCATATATTTTGTTTGTCACTTCAATTTTTGATTTTTAAGAAAAAAAACTTGAAGGTACAAAAAATTGTATAAAACATTGCATTACTCAATACGATCACTATTTAGTTGGGACAGTTTAATTAAGGAGGGCAGTATCGATATTATTCTTTGAGGAAATGTCCAGGAAGTTAAGTGGCGTCACACCGTACCCGTGCATGACCATTTCCTAACTTCTTTCTTTCTAAAAAAAAATGCGCTGACTCATTGCTTGGATTCTCATTTTATGTCAAACGATTAAACCCAGAATAAAACTTTTGGTAGTAATTTTCGTTGCCAAAGTGATTACTGAAGTATCATTCATATAAATAATTCTTCACAGTTTTTAATTCATTTCAGACTCATAATAAAAATGATTTTTTGAGCCAAGAACTTAATTATAAAATTAACTCATTAAAACATTTAATTAATCAACTTTATCCGTTTCAATATATTTTACACATTAAACATATAAATAGAGAGGTTTATTATTCATAGAGTGAGCTTGAAATGGATGATAACTAAGTTTAGTTTGATTTTCCAATAATTTCGAGGTGCTATTCATTTTCAATGACGCTGATGTCAGACTTATTTGTTTAATTAATTAATAACATCAGAATTCTCGTTTCAGTTTGGTCATATATTATACTAAGATTATTTATAATATTCTTCTTATGTGAAAAGTAATTAAAGATAAATGCAGTTCAAGGTAAATGGCCCGTCAGTTCGACTTGCAACTAAAAACAAATTGCAGTTTTTGATAATGTAATTGACAATTTGTAATCATGCATTTTATGATGGGCTGTTGTATTTCCGTCAATTGTTTCTGAATAATTTGCAACTAGACAAAAGAATTTATGCATAATATTTTTTAAAATAATTTTTGACTGAAAATGGATGAATAGTGGATCTTTAAAATTTATTAGCCGTTAGAATTTGCCATCCTTAGGAATTGAGAAGTAGAAAATAATGTTCAAGTTAAAGTAAATTTATTATTAGGTATTGATCTATAAAAAATAATATTGAAACAAATCTATAATAAACATTTTTTATTTAACATTCAAGTAGCTGCAACACAACTGTGAAATGGTTTTTAAGCATTACAAAATGTCAAACTAAAACTAACTCACTCCCCGAAAAAATTATAGGTCAACTCCCATTATGTAATTAATTATTCTTATAAAACTTAATACTGCAACTAAAACTATTGGAAAAACAAATGTACTTAAAAATATTATATTAATATTTTTTACTGATTAGAAAAATGCCTATATTTACTATTACTATTTGCTCAAAAGGTTAGAGAAGGTTAAAGAATGTCAGAGTGAGAGGGATGTTATTAATGCATTGCTCGAAAAATGAATGAAAAACTATATACATATATATTGAGGTAATCCAGGAACTGATTGTGCAAAGAGAATAGCTGACGACTTGGAAGTTCATCTTTCACCAAGAAAATGCTTCCTTTCTGCTTAGCATATCTTATAAATTATTTCATTTCTATCCTGGTCTGGTAGACACTCGTATATTGAGAACTGTCGGCGAAATATGCACAAAGGAAACAGTTCACCTCCGTCAAGGAACTAAAAACTTGCGTTAAAAAACTGGGACAATATTCTACAAAACTACATGAAAAAATTGTTTAAATCTCTTCAAAAATTTAAGGTAAAAATCTCCTGGAATAATTGGTAAAAATAGTTTTACAGTAGCCTACATTTTTTCGTGCTGGATTCTTATATTTTATTTGATTCAGAAATTATGTGTTTTTTTTTCATAAAAATGTTATTTTATTTTCCTTTTTATATTAAATTAAAATATTTTTAATAAGTCTTGTGTACTAGAACTTTTTTTTTTTTTTTT
>NW_027113995.1:17305-18081 GCF_000696795.3 Halyomorpha halys
AAATAAAATAAAATAAAAAGCTCTCTTAAAATATATACAAACAAAAGAATAGACAAGATGAACATAATCAGACTATCTGAGAATTAAAGATATAAGAAATTTTATTAATAAAAACTTCCAAAACTCATATTACTGTTAGAAAAATTCTGTAATTGGGGAAATTTAAAAGTACAAGTTAATAACCATGAAACGACAAATATAAATTTTAATATGGAGAATAAATTGTAACAAATATGTCGTTGTTTTATTCTACATGAGGCTTGTTTGGAATTGGATGCGCGTTCTTTCAAGTTCTAAATACTTGATATTTGGCCAGCATAGGTGCCATGCGGTCGGAATTCACTGTTATGTTATTACTGTTATATTAAATACAGTTTTCATGAAACTCAAAGAAAAGAAAACATCAAATGAACAATTCAATATTGGCAAGAGAGCTGAAACTTTAAAATTATACTTTGCATCTAGGTTAGCTATGAAGTAAGAACCTTCTCTGATAACTTGATTTACTTCTTCCTACTTTTAGGTAATATGTTTTACCTTATTAGAATAGAAGTATATCATCTGTATTCAAACTTTCATTATCAAAAGGCTTATCTTTTTTTTCGATTATTAAGCTTATATTTTCTTGAGATTTTTCTCCAATATGAGTATCTTCCATTTGCTGTGATCCTGATTGAATTATGAAGTCATTTGAAAGATGTGATCATGTATTTTTTTTTTTAAATTTATTTATTGATATTTACAACTGTACATAAATACATCAAGTAAATTTGAGG
>NW_027113995.1:18331-47925 GCF_000696795.3 Halyomorpha halys
CCATTTCTTGAAATGTCCTGTTTTGATGAACCGAAAGGTATGCAGTCTTCTGCTTCTAACGAGCTACTTGGACGTTTCTTTGAATATCTTCTAATTGGAGATTTCATACAGTTTCTTCAAGTATCTCTTTTTCCTTCTTCAGCCGAATCTCCAGCCTCTTTTTCCCTTTCCAGTTTCAGTATTGTTGCAAAGAAATAACAAAATCTGCACCCCAAATTGCATTGTCATACAGCAAGAGTTGCCATCTCCTGCCTAGTGGCAATGTTTGAATGGTTCCAGGATGGATTAGATCCTAAGGAAATAAAATATTCATTTTTAAATACTGCAATAATCTCATAAAGTAAATTATTAGGTAGATTAGAGATTATTTTGTTTTTCTAGGTGTGATACAAAAATATAATTTTTAAATTATTTCTTACTAGATTGTCACACGTGGTATTAAATTTATATTCATACGATTTACACCTATTAATAGCGATATGCAATTAACATTGCTGTTTCTAACAAAAATGTTAGTAATAATTAATTTCATTGAAAATGTTTGCTCATGACATTTTGCTGTTAACCAGTGCAAACTGTAGATATCGAAATGTTATTAATATTATTATTAGAATTAGAAACGTTAAAAACATTTCGCTATTGGTATTCGTAAATAAGAAAATTTTATTGATTTTTTTTTTTTTTTGCAGAAATATAAAAGTGGAAATTAATTCATGTAAACATTTGATCACGTTCAAATGTTATTTTCGTGTTTTTATACCCTATAAATTCTTAATTTTCTAGTCAAAATTAGTCACTTCAAAATGAATAATGGGGTTGGAATTTTTTTGAGTCTAAAGCATTCTATGACTGGTTTTAAATAAAATAAAACAAAAACATTGCTATTTTGCAGCTATTAATTTAGATAAACAAAACAATTTAAAAATCCAGCCTTTAATAAAAATAATTTATTTTTGATACTATAAACTACATATAATTGGGTCATAAATAATATTTTTTTAAAAATCAACTAACGATGTGATTCAAAAGTATTCGTTGATGTTATTTTTATTATATTAAATTAATGGTGAAACATTCATTAATACTTAGAAAGACTATCTTTGAAACTAAATACAAATACATTCAAGGGCCTATGCCCAGTGTCTATGAGGATTAACCTTTCATTTGAGTACGTTGTAAACATTTACGATTGCTACAATTGATTTCCTTACCACCCGGCAGTTTTGAGCGAAAAGTAATTGCAGTCACAATTACTTCCCTATTACTGTAATTTCAAACTGCGGAAATTAAATCACAATTTTGATTTGTTATTTGAAATACTTAAGGAACCACTGTGATTCTAATACTTCATAGTTCAAAATACCAACTACTGGTTGAGCCAAAATAATCGCCATTACTAATTGTAAGCAAATGTGATTGTTATCACTTTTTACCCAGCATTGTCACCTTCTATTAGAGGATATAGCTTTTTCGGTGGTCTACTAATGTCCACAAATACGGTGTATAATTGTTTTTGTTCGTTATTGGTATCTTTTTGATATTTTGGCAAACATTATGAAAGCTGGAACGAACGAGTAATTCTTTAGAAAATACTTTATGGTATATGTACCTAGCTTCGATTTGAGTGTTAATAGCCATCTGTACCTTTGATTAGACCCTAAGATATTTACTAAATATCTATAAAATAAATAATAAATATATAAATAATAAAAATGCAGATTTTCTGTTATTTCGAAAAAAAAGAAAAGGTTTTGGAAAAACAGTTTTTCCGGAACTATTTGAAGTACAAATGTATATTAGCTCTCAAATTGAAGTTGGTGAATATACCATCAAGTAGTTTCTAATAACGACATTCGTTCATTCAAATACAAACAAACTGGATTTCATGAATATGACTTTATTCGTTCCTGAGATAGTCTATCTAAACCCATTTAATTTTTATTCTCAAATTAAGAGAAACCATCATTTTGGTTAATATTGTGGAAACTGCAATGAACAAATATAGTCATTAGAAACTACTTTATGGTGTATTTAGCTTCAATTTGACCGCTAATAAACATCTGCAGGTACTTCAATGATAGTTCCTGTTTCCAAAATAAAAGTTTTTCAAAAACAAAATGCATTTTTTCCAATAAATCAGAAAATCGATATTTTGTGAATATATTTTGACAAATGTCTGTGTCTATCTGAAGTACAGATTTCTATTAATACTTAAGTTGAAGCGAGGTTTCAGTTTTTCAGATACTGTTTTGTTATTTTTATAAATCAACAAAAAATTTCTTTGAATTGATACGACTCAAGATTTTTTTGTGATTTTACAAAATAATTCAATATGGCGCCCAAAAAAGCATTTTTCAGACTAGGATTTTTCTAGACTTTTAGTATATTTTCTCTCTTGCCTGTCACATGATTTTTCTATTATTCTATACCTCCTTCCTGGGGAGTAGGGGAGAGGGGAGAGAGGAGGGTTGTTCACCCTCAACCATATTCTAACCAGAGTGGGAAGACAGATTTTTCATTCACTACAACGGCCTCCTCACGATAAGATTATCACTTCAATGAGTGGACCAATTTTTTTTTTTTTTTTAATTTATTTTCTAATTTTTTCAGTAGGTATGTACCAGACCGGGAATACCAATATGGCATAAAAATAGCTAATAGCTTAAAAAGGTTTTTACTCCTCTCTAAACTGCGGGGCTAGAACGATTCAGATGAAATTTCCTTTTTATTCTTTTTTATTAGTCTTCTTTAACTTTTCATTAGTCACTGGTGTTGTGTAAAAAGGACTCATTCAAGAAAAAGTATTTTTGATTTTTGCCTTTTTACTGGAACAATTATGATGCTAATTAGTATAACTTTGAACCACAATTAGGATATGTACCAGGTTCTCGAAATTATAAATACATCATTGATTTTTCATTAAAAAAGAATTATCTAGACAAGTAGAGAACAAAATATACTCTGCTGCTAATTGCTCTATTCGCATTTTTTAATAGAAACCATACGGATCCATATAAAATGACCCCTAGAGAAAAATCAAAAATAGTTTAAATAAAACTTATACATTTTTCGGTAAATTATGTACGGCGTTGTTTGAAGGGTGATAAATTAAATTAAAAAAAAAAATGAAATGGGACCAATTTAAGCACCCTAATACTAAATTGCACCCTTCTGCTTCTAGGTAGGCAAAATAATGTAATCGGATCAAATTTGTCAGTTCACTATTTATCTAATATTGTCAATAACGTTCTTAAGCCTATAAGAAAAAAAATTGTACTATGATACAATGACTTTAAAAATGTGGGTACTGTTAACAAGTGCATTAATTAGGGAAAACTTTATCAAAAGTTTCAAACCCACTAATGAGGCCTTTATCAGGCAATAAATATACATAAGGATGTTGACAAAAGGAAAGTTGTAATATATTTAAATCGTAAAATAAGCTTCTTTTTTTTGACAAGGTGAAGCTATGCAGGCGGGATGACCTATTTCAATGAAACTTTTTTTTTTTTTTGTGATACTAGGTTGAATCAAAGTGACCACCATTGTGGTTCACTCAGCTGGAAAGCTGAATATCCGCTCTCCTAGCACATATCAATATATTTTATACTTTTTTATGCCTTTATATGCCAAAAAAAAAAGCTTTAAATAAATAAGAACTTTTCAAACAGTTAATTTTAATTTCCGGAGATATTCGGGTTTGTTTTTACAGACGGCCGGTTAGTAACATTTCGTGTTGTTTGTTGGACAACCACTGTAAAATTTGTATTACTACATCCATACTATACTGCATCTCAGGATCACATGTTAAAACATTTTGTTCCAACTAGAAACCATCATTTTGTGAATTTATTTTGGCAAATATGAAAACCACTCCTCCTACAAAGATAAACGCCTATTTTATAGTACATTGAACTAGCTTTCATCTGACTGCTAATAGAGATCTGTAAGTCTAATCATTCTTGAGATATGGTTTTCCCGAAATAAATTCGTTATTTTGTTATGAAATGTTTTTTAAAAAAGTATACCTCAGGAACTATCAAACGTAAATATTTCTTTTAGGAATGATATTTTTGCAAATATACTCTTCTTTAAATGATGTTCTATTAGCTTTCTAATCTTGTTGGTAATTTTAATGATATGGAGCTCCGAATGAAAATTTTTTTTTTTAAGTTTTGAAACAGCCGCCATTTTTATTCCCCCTAACTATACTTAGTAAACTCATCTGTTTTGACTGGTAGCTATACATAATTTTCATCAAAGTAATCAATAATTGGGGTGAAAAACTGACTTTTTTCTCCTCTTGGGCTCTTGGACTAAATAGATTAGTGAAGTCGAATTTAAAGCTATTTGTTCTGCTTTACAATATTAGTGACTTTCGTTTTCTATAATTTTTAAAATTAAGGCCTGGCACTGATACCTTTTCTACCTTAAAAGGAAAACTTTTGAAGTCTGATATATATTTTTTCACGCTGACGCTATTTATATTTCTGTTTCATCGTTGGCCTGTGTGATTTACTATTAATAAGTAAAAAAAAATCTTGGTTCACTAAAAATTCACCCATTTGCAACCATACAAGAAAAGGCAAAAACCGAAGCGATGTCTGACAGCTATATGAAGATCGAATTCTCATTTCTCAGTATCCATTAAATGGTGATGACACCCACTAACAGTTTTACATTATTCGACATGACACCATGCGTGTCTAACAAATATTTATAAGTGTATTAACAGGAAGTAACTACATATGGCGTGTCACACTCGTCTGTTTTAGAAGAAACCAGGCCAGGTTTAATTTTATTAATTTGATTGTTTCAGCTATTAAATTAGTTTAAAATGTAATCTAGTTAAATTTTAAAGATAGCACAAAATTTGAGATGAAGTCATTCCTGCAGAGTGTGCTTAATTGAGCAACCTTTTCATCCTATGCTTCCAAACTCCATTGAATATCATTAAAACCAAAGTTTAATATCGCGAAAGTGAAACGAACTATCTCTTGCGATGGTTCATTAATGAGAATAGACATTTTAGATCGATTAATGAAATAATTATTGTACTAATAAATAGGTTAATAATTACTTTTTAAATGTGACAAAATAGTTGTATATATTTATTTTATACCTCAAATTTCATTGATCTTTAAAAGACAATAATTGAAAAGTAGTTCAATAAACATTTGATTTATAGTCAACTTCAGCTGAGTTACTGTAGTTTTGTTGACTTGATGATTTAGTATCTTCTTTTTTTAGATGTATAGTATTTATTATTTATTTTATCTTGATAATAAAAATGCACACAAATAATAATTAATAAATAAAAAAAAATTAAAGCAATTGTTTTGTCATTCCTCTGCTTTCTACTTTTTCCTAATTCACTATTACCATTTTCATAATAATATTGTGATAAAAATAAACTTAGTCAAGATAATTTAAAGAAGGAAGTATTAAAAAAAACCACTTAAACCTAAGTATTATGAATTTTATAGAATTTGATTAACTAGTTTGTAAGTTAGGTACCATTGCTAGGTGGTTATTTTCCTTTCTATTTTATAGATATAGCCAGCAAAACATGTAAGCTGGGTGCGGATTGGAAACAAATAATGGGTGCAGATAGGAGATAAATAAACACGATAGAGATTTTCTAAAAACAGCTTTATGAAGTGCCATTTCCTAAAAAAAACGAGAAATGGACTTTTTGTCAGATATTTTTCATGATGGCCAATTGAGCAAGTTAAACCCTCCAATTAAATTATTTATCATTAATCACTTCCAATTAATGCTAAATTAAATTTATACTTAACAAGATTTTCATTTTTTAATAACCTCTGCTTAAACCAAATGTCCAGACTAATTGAATTCCGGGTAAGCAGAACCCTACTTTATTTTCAAATGGACATAGATATACAAGTGGTCAAACAAAGTGCTAGGTTTAAACAACTTTTTTACCAAGCCAGAACCACCTGTGACAGGTTGGCACCTAGGACAGGTTGGGTTTAAGCTGTATTAAAAGTTCTTATGAATTACTTTTTAGCCCAATCAAATAAGGAATCAACTTGGGAATAAAAGATATCAAGTTGTAAGTGTACATCATCCTTTATTTTGACTTACTAAAAATTGGCTAAAAAGTCTTATAAAATCTTGTATGACATGGAATAACCTGGTTAAAACAAGTGATAAAATATATATTTTTTTTTTGTAAATGAAAGTTCTAAAAGTCTTGGTATCATTAATATTTTCTCCAGATTTTTTGACCATTGATGCATAACAATAATTTTTTATTAAAGTTCAGAAAATGATTGAACACAGCCAAAACAGATCCCCACTAGAGAAATCTTGATTTTTTCACTCTGGCTTGGATAGGTTGGTTAACTATAGTCTCCTATCCTAGTAAGTAATACATAAGTACGTCTAATTCAAAATAAAAACTAAAGTTTAGAACATCTTTAATCAGAATAGGAACTAATTGTTATTTAAAAAAAAAAAAAACTGTTTGACTTTGAATCTGTTCTATTTATAAATACATTTTTTTCTACACTTCATGAATTGGTACCCTTAGTCTTCAATACATACAACATTGCACCTATTTTAAAAGTTTTAACTTAACCTAAAAAAAGTTTTACAAAAAAGAAATAAGAGCTTTATAAAAATAAATAAATAATTAAATCATATAATGCCTTGTCTAAAAATTTCGTATTACATACAAAAGTAAATTTATTCACATTATTTATTTACATTTATACAAATTAATTACATCTAATATACAGTCTATAATCTAAAACCTATATATAATCTAAAACCAGTCACTTAGTAAAAATAACATAGATGATGAATTTTTCTGGATTTTTTCAAAAACCAAAACATAAATACTTTCTACAATATTAAACTAGTAAATTATAAAATAATAGTACAGGCATTGGGGTTTTTAGCTGGAAAATTTTGATAATTTGTGGTTCCATGTTTTTGAGGACTAGGGATATTAAATTGATGTTTGTTATCTTAATTTTTTTTCCGAAAATATAAAAAATTAATCTCTTTTTTAGATTTTTATCTCATAACATTAAAATCATGTCTTTAAGAAAAATAATAAATAAAAAAATTGACCTATATTGAATTAAACATGAGTAAAATCTCAACATTTTTTTCATTTTGTGCATCATTAAGGAGTATCTGGTCAAAATACAATGAGGAGCAGAAAGGGATATCTGGATAATCTGATTACAAAATTCCACTCAGCCATCTCAAACTTTATATATTTTTTTATTTTTTATGTATAAAAAAAAATAAATAAAAGGAATAGCTTCTATTATATTAAATTAAACAAGAGTAAATAACTTACAATTTCAACTCTAATGATTTTTTTGTTGGGACGGTCTGTTTTGAAGCTAGCACGAGTCTCAATTATGACATGGAATGTAGTGCTGTCTAATTATTGGACAATAAGAGGGGTATCAACATAAAAATTTGATGTCACTAAGATGAAATTTATAATCAGGATCCCAAAAACATCTAATAGAGCAATTTCTAGAACATGTCAACAACTTTTGATATCCTTTTCAGGTCCCCATTATACTGGACCCTGGATGATCTTATGTCCAGCTCACATGAGCAAGTCAGAAGGCCTAGTGGCTGGAGAGGGAAGAGGGAGGAGAGAATGAGGGCGAGAAAGTGAGGGTTAGCTATCAGTATGTGTTGCATTTTTGTATGTCATAAAAAGCTGACCAGTTAAAGGGCAATCTACTGCTGGAACAGCTGAGAGCACTCTATCTGCCCTCATTCCACCCTAGTACAGTAACTAGTACCTTTGTTTGTTTGTCATGATGATTATCATGACAAAGTTGATAATATTATTGTTCTGGGATAAAAAAGGTTGTACTTTATTAAAAAAAAGTTAATTGGTCTAATGCAACTACCCATCCGATCTACTTTTTTTTGTTAAAATAAATTTAATCTGGAGTGGCAGACAAGTTTAAAAATTTCTCCTAGCTCATGTTTGGAACAGAAAAGAATTAGAATTGAAATATTATTATTAATTAATAAAATTAATATTAAATAAAATTGCTCAGCATCCTCAAAATCATGCAAGTTTATAAAATCAAAACTCCTTCAGATAAACCCTTAATTTATACTTTATTTTTTTAGCCCGATTGCCTAAACTATAACATGATTCCACAACTAATTCAAGACTTATATTGAATTTGTGAATTCCTGACAAGGAATATCATAAAATTCTCAAAACTGAAATAAAATTTAATCAACAGCTTACTTTTAGTTAATAATTCAACTTTTTTACAACATTCATAATTGTATTAAAAATATGTAATAAATACTACTAATATACATATATATATATAATTCCTTGAGTCATATTTTTAAATATTTTATAATCATTCTACAACCCAGTGAAAATTTTGCAACACTTACGGATTTCAGTAAATACTTACTTTCATTTAGAACTTTATAATTTAATTATCAGTTTATGAAAAATAAAAGAAAAAAAGAAACAAGGTTTTGTTATAATTGTAGGATTAATTATTATTATACTTTTCTCACTAGTTTCGATAAATGTTATAGACCAATAATAGATCTCCATTCTAACTAAATAACTTTACAGAGAACTAAGTATAGCCAAACTGAAAGAATTAGCTATCACTGGAACTTAATTATTGTAGAATAATAACCAGTTCATATTACACAATGAAATCAGATCTGCATAGCTCAGGTGAAACTGATTGCAGAGAAAGGAAAGATTTCACCTGTTACTTTGTACTTTATATTTCTTTCAGTCAACAGTTTTTAACTAAACACCCTGAAGTGTTGCAATATTTTTGATGGAGAGTAAATTTACTGTATATTCTAATAGATTGAAACCACCTTAAGAGTGGAACATATTGTAAATTGGTTGAATAAAAAATATAGTACATTAATTGTTTGACCCAAACTTGATTGGCCTCCTTTTTGCAACAATCACTATTGACTTTCCTGGTGAATTTCTTTCTGGAGAAATTAGTGGTGAACCCGTACATTGTAAAAACTTACTAACAGGAGTTTCAGTTTCAGTTTCAGATTTGGAACTAGACACTAAATTATTTATTCCTGCCTCAGGAACAGATGTTAAGCTAGATTCTTTTAAAATATTAGAAGGACTTTCATCAAAATCAATTGGCCTAAGTATCCATTTCATTTCAGGAGGGGCAGCCTTGGTAAATTCATTATTTGGTTGTACTTTTGAAGGTTTAGTTGAAACAACTCCTGTACTAGAAGACCAGGAAATTCTAGATGATCTTGAAATCACAGGTGTTTTAGTAGGATAACATGGGGACTGCCTCAACTTTGGATCAACCATTTTGGTACTAAAAGTACTCTTATTTCCTGTAAGATTAATAGTTCTAGTACTTTCGCAGACATCTCGGGTCTTTACTGGGAAGTTCCTAGTTTTTGCCGAATGCCTCCAGTCTTTTGCAATTTTCCTCTCTACACTACTCTGCCTAAAGTAACAATTAGGCCTCTTAAAGGACTCCCTTCGGGATAATGGGCGCTTGAAAACTTCTTGCATGAAATCCCTCCGATCTTGCCTTTGATCCCTTCTGAACTTAAATGGGGAGTTTTCCTTAATAGAAGGTAATTTTTGCTCTCTCCTCTGAGGGACATTTTCTTTCCTTGAGCAGGAGTGTTTGATTTTCTCTTTAACTGGTGAAAGATCCTTCTTAATTAATGTTTTCTCAGGAATGGTCCTCCTGTCTTTTGAAACTAAACTAGAACTCACATTTTTGGTATCTGTTCTTTTATACTTTTCAAAAATATTTGTAGAGCTTTTAGAATTTCTGATACTTTCTAATTTAGAGCTAATATTATTAGATATCGTGTGATTTTTAAGATCACTATCGTCATAGTCTAAATTCTTACTGCAACCTAAAACATCATTTTCTTGTGTAGATCTTGACTCCGTTTTTGATAGTTTTTCCTTTACAGGGGAAGGAGATTTGATAAAACAAAGTTCATCCTGGTTATTCTTATTTATGTTTTTCACCACATTTGGCTTTTTTGAAAGAATATTTTGTTTACAACTCCCAATCTGGCGAGGAGTCTTCCTAGGACATAATATATTTATAGGTTGTTCTAAAAGGATTGTTTTTTTCTCAATCTTTTTATCAACAGGAGACAGCACTGAAAAGGGAAACGACAATTTTTTTTCTACAGATGATATAACAGAGGCAGGAATAGATAACTTTTTTTCAACTGTTGAAATCAATGGCTTAGAAACTGACATTTTTTTATCAACAATGTTGCTCTTGAAAGGTTTCTTAACAGTTAATGAGTCTTTTGGAACAGACACTGATTCCTTTTCATTAACTGAAGAGGTTGGTTCTTTGTGGGTTAATTTATTTTTTTCATTATTAGATAGAACTAAGACATTCTTATCAACGGAAACAGTCGACGGTTTGATACCACAATTTTCAATTGACTGGGTTTGTGTTGTACTGTTAGTATAATCTGATTTTGTTTCTTTTATGGGAGTGTGAATAGGAGAGAGTTTAGAAGGATCCTTAGCTAAAGCATTTATTAGTTGAGTTGTGTCATCAAACTGTCCAAGAACTGAGTCATTGTATTTAGGCAATCTTGAGAATTTAGTTGATGGGTTTACGAGGTCTAAAGTATTTGGATTACTTTTTAAAGAAGATGGGACATCACAAGCTTCTGATGTTGACTCAATACTAACAAAAGATGAGAAAGTAGGACTTGTTACTGTTCTGCGTTTAGATGGTATATCATTATTAGTTTTCTTAAATGGCCAATGTGTAATATTAGACTGTTTTAGAATGTCCTTCGATAAACTAATATCAGATTTACTTTCAATTTCTACTTTGGGCAACTCATTGTCTACTTCTGTTACAGATGGTTGAAAATAACATTTCCTTTCAGTATAGCTAAATTTTTTTGTTAAAGATAACTCTGTTATTTTAGTCTCAGAAACTTCTGTAACATTGTTTCTTGTCTCCTTAAATTTTAAATTTTCAATATGAGCACTGCAAGAATCTTCAAATGCAGTAGCAGGAGGACTAAGTTTTTCCAGCTGTTTGCCCTCATCAATAGAATTTTCAGTCCATTTGAGGGGACTACCAAACAAAGATTCTATGATATCTAAATCCTCCTTTCCAGTTTTACTATTCGGTGAAGCTCTTTTACTAACATCCATTTCCATCGCTTTGCCAAGTGGGAGTGCTTCATTATTTTTTGCCCATTCCCCTGATATTGGGCAAATCACACTTTTAATTGATTTTTTGGATTTTTTTAAACAATAGCTTTTAGCAAAGTGGCTGTTCACATTTTCTTTGCTATTGGTAATCAACTTTTCATTCTTGTGACCATGATTTTTATTTGATAGTATGTCAGTTTTCTGTGAAGCATTTAAGTCCTCCATTTTTGATACCTTATCTTTATTTACTATAGAAGAAATTTTAGAGTTTTGGGTATAATGTTTTATATATACATCTTTTGAAAACTTTTCATTTGAAGAAAAGTTAGCAGACCTGTTTGTTCTAGTAATCACAGAACGTTTATTATCTTGGCTACAGGTATTATTTTTTACTGTTTCATCATACAAATTATCAGATGAAGATTTTTCTATCCTAGGCGACGTCTCACTGCAACGGGTGTTCACTTCTTTGTTTAGTTCAATATATTTTGATCCAGAAACCAAAATAATCTGCTTCCTATCTATATCACACGATGTTGGTTCAAGACATGCTTTCTTACTATCTATGTTCAAACTTTCATTCCTAAAGGCGTTGAAAAGTGGTTTAGAGTTCTTAATGGAAGTAGCATTATTACTGTTTTTAAAAGGCTTAACTATTGTTTCTGTTTCTCGTAAATTAGAAGTGGATTGATCCAGTTGTTCATTGCAACCTCTTTCTTTAGGACTTTCTAGATTTGGGAGAAATACGTTTTTATCTCCTAATTTAGTATTCATGTTTACTTCAACCACATTCTTCATGTCTACTTCATCACTATTTTTATTTTCTACTTTCTGTTTCTTTACATTAGATTCCAGATTTCCTATGCTATAGATTTTATTGTACATTCTTTGTGAGTACAATGTATGACACTTGATATCAGGAGCATGTGGTTTTTCAGATATATCTATTTTTGATACTTCAGATTCCTCTAAATTAGTCGCCTTCTTAATTATTTCAGGATTACAAAAGAACTGTGAAATAGCAGATTTTACAGATGAAGTGTTATCCAATTTCTGTTGTTTGGGCGCAGGCTCTTCATTATGAACTGGCATCATACTATCATACTTTCTTTTCTTCAGGGTTAATATTTCAGTCTTCAATTCAAGAACCCTATTAAACCAACATAAGAAAAAAATTAATGAGCGTAAACTTGTAGTTAATTAAGCTGGAAAATTTAAGAAATAAAGTTATATTTGATTAAAACATTAAAAACCTTAGCCATAATGTATTATATGAATTAAAAATTAATAGGAATGGTGATGATAAAGATAAATTAATTTTCAAGGCTTAAACTCAGAGACTAACATTAAAAAATGCAATCGAATAAATTAAATTGGAACTTTGTCTCACCAGTAAACTCTTCCTACAATACAAATATTGGGCAGAAGAAGCAACACTAAACTATCAGGAAACCAAGCTAAACAATTGACTCAAGGGAGTGTAAATGTTAATGAGTGAATCACATTACTACAGGGTGAATCCATTAAACATCTCAACAAGTTGTGAAATTTTATGATTTTTATATTACTTGGGAATATAAAATAAATAATCCATAGAATTTAGTGATACTCTACAAAAATCTGTGGTGATAGTTAGTTAATTAATAAATTAGTTAGTTAATTAAATGTATTAAGTCACCAATCAAACAAAACAGATTAATATAACTTTCTAACAACAATTTAATGCCACAAGTAACATGAACAGATTTAATGTTTAGTGTTGATACTTTTTACCTGTGAAAGGAAATACTTTTTTTAGAGACAAACTCAATAAAATGTCAATTCAATTATTAATTTCTGTCTACAAAATTCAATTATTATATTTCTGTCTACAAAAATGTCTTAAGTGATGCCAAAAAGAGAAATTCAAAAGTCAAATGAGAATTAATAAATGAGAAATTACAGGATGCAGCCAAGTCTTAAATATTTTTTTATAAAAAAATATAAACTTGCAGTAATAGCAAAGTAATGCAATAAGGAACCAACCAACATTTTAATAAACTATATTAACATTATATTTTTTGAATAATTTTATTTTTTAACATAAATCGAATGAAAAGTTTCCCTTTATGTCAATCTTACATGTAGACAGATCTTGGGTTTTTGTAACAAAATGAAAAAAATCATTCAAGGGTCAAATTCATAAAGGGGAATCAAATAAAACCTTTCACTAAACCAGGGTGAATTATGATGAAATTTCACGAGCCAGATAATAAGAAATCTATACCTACACACAAGCGAAATTCACTACTTCAGTTCAGATGGTTGAGCCATGCATATTTTGGGACTATTATTTTTCAGTATTAAACAAAAAATGATAACTTACAAACAATTTTATTGTCATTTATAAGAACTACAGGCATGTATCCCGACATTAGAAAAGCACTAGTATGCATGTGTCCCTTATTTTCTATATATTTCTACTTAGGAGTAAAAGCCCATTTTCGAGAGTTATTATTTTTACTTACTTCAGTGGCATCTATAAATTCAACCCTAAATGTTTTTCCTCACTCCAGCCCAAGTTGTAATATAGGAAAACCTAACCTTTCTGAGTTTAGTTTACTCCATGGAGAAAAAATATGAAAAATATTGGTAAACAAGTCTAAATTAAAAAAAAAAAATCATGGATTTTTGGGATCTTCATAACTTTAGAAGATATTATAATTAGATATATTATAAGATATTGTTATTATTATTATAAGTCATACCAGGTACGCAATTTTATCTGCCTACATGGTTCTCAAACATTTTATTGATTTTGGTAAATACAAAATTTATGGGAAAAGCACATAAACTCTCAATGACAGTAATGTTTATACACTTTTATAAATTTATTTTACTAATTAAAAACTCAATTTTTTTTTAAGAGCTGTATATCCACAACATATAAGAGGTAATCTGTTCAGAGGTTTCATTCTTTGTGTCAGGGTCTTTAGTTATATAGCATTAAATAGAGTGAATTTCTTGTAAAAACTCATGTAAGGTTTTTTAATATATTTATTCCTTAAACCCAAAGCTAAAATACTTATTAAAAAAAACCATTGACATTGTATTACCAAAAAAACATCAAGAGGTTCATGGTTTCCATTTTGGCATAATCTGGTGGTAACCAAGGTGATGATCGCTAATGGCTTACTAATTTAAAATTTTTTAAAATTTTAAAAATTAGTTTATATGACCAGTTCCTGTATAGGTAAGAGACACTGGTGAAAATGGAATATAATAAAGTGAGTTTAAATAAATTAAAATCCTTTTCCTTATGAGTCACTATAGAAACAACAAATTAGTATTATCGCCTTTAAAAACATATTAATTATACTCACATCTTATTTAATTCATTTATTTTATTATCTTTCCTCTTTATCTCGTTTTGAGCAGTTTTTAATAGCGATGAAATATTTTTGGTCAAAGTTTCACACTGAGAACGAATTCCATCGAGCTCTTTAGTTTGTTTCTCAATCTCACCTTCCAGGAAAACCACACGAGCTTGAAGCTCTTTGTTATCTGCCTGCAGCTGTAATCGAAGAATAATAATTTTAAAAAATAAAGATGATTACTATTTTCATATTAATCAAATGGTCAGGTGTGCTCTGCATTACACCCTTTCTTTAACAAAATATAGTATTGCCAGAGAAAAAGAAAATTGTCGACCATTTAGCAAAATATTGTTTTGATTTATCTATTTCTTTTAAATAACATAGGTTTTACTATGAAGGGTGATAAAATAAATTAGTAGGAGATACTGATTATTTAAAACAAGAAATTAAAAAGCAAACAATATTTTCAAAGATTAAAAAAACTAAGAAATACAAATTTTTAATTTTTTTAAAATATCCATGACTTAGATTCAAAGAGTAAAATATGTTTTAATATACCAAGAGGGAGATTGCAAGTAAATAGGAGAACAAAACATTGACAATAAAATAATTTTATAATTGAACATACTCCTTAGGATGATAAAGTATAAGTTAATATAAAATAAGATGGACTAGATTATGAAAAGATAGTCCAGGATGTCGTCCAACATTCAACTGTAAAGGAATAAAGAAGCTTTAAGAGTTAAGACCATAGCAAGGTTAATTTTGTTAATAAGAATAATTTTAATTGTAATTTTAATGAATTATAATCATTTAAAAAAACTAACACTAATTTTGATACTGAAAAGTGTATAAATAAAGGTATATACTTATTATTAAATACAATAGTTATCTTGAAAATTGGTATCAACTTAACAGCAAATCACATGATAAAATGGGAATCAGAGTAAAACTTTTGATGCAACATATCCAGTATTTTCTTTTTTAGTGAGATTAGAGCAGGAACTTTTCCAAGAGGAATTGTAGTGCATTACAATTCCAGTGAAATCATGGGTCTTTTAACAGATCAGGATAATATGCACAAGAAGTGATGTGAGTTAACCGATAGATTTCAATCCCTTATCGTCATAATTACCACTCGTTTATAAAGAAATCAAATTTTGCATCTCTTAAATTTTCAACTGGGCTCCAAATATCAGAAGTAATGAAGGATTATTTTAATAAGTAACTTCATTATTAAAAATTCTAATATCAATTATATACATACACCTAAATTCTCTACTTTACATGAATGCTTCTTTGTTTGTTAAATTAAAACATCAAACATTTTATCAAAACAATCTCATTCTTATTAGGAATCATTGTACTAACATATTATCCAATCCAGACTAATAGTGGATTATAAGCTGAAACTATAATCTGATTTCTAGTTATCTACCCCAACTAAAAAGGATTTAGTGACTGAAAGTAGCAAACAGAAACTGACCACTTTGGCTCCATTGATAAAAGCATTGATAATAGATTAATGATAATACAGGATATAATCCACAACTGACCTGACCGGAATAAACTGGATCCTCCAATTAACATATATTAAATCCAGTTATTTGTTATTAGGAAAAAAATATAAATAGGTATAAAATATCTGTAACCTTTTGACAAATGTTCAACTAATGAGCCTCCTAAAATCAAGATTTAATCTGTTTAATCGAACCTCCCAATGATCACCTTAACTCAAAAGTAGCTGCTAGGGTGATTATTCAAATTCCTCAGTCTAACCATCTAGCTCCACTGGTCCCCAGAAATGATTATATCTATGTTTACATTAATAGTCCTATTGAATTGAATCCATTAGAAAATACCCAATCAACGTAATTCACTTTATAAGTCCTCTTTGTTTTGAAAGAATCTTAAATAATATACTCAAAAGATAAAATAATAAATTCCTTATAAGCTAATTCAATAAATGGATAATTAGTTTGAACTGTATAAATAACAGTCTAATTGATGAAATTTCATATTAATTGACTAATTTGAAAAGAACTAGTCCGAACTAATAGTGGGGATGTAAAAGTTGGTATAACAGAGCAATAATTGTTTTTCCTTCTTTTCACATGAACATAAGACACATACCTTGTCAACGGTTTCATCATATTTAAAATTTGGTAGATCAGAATATAAATCCTCTTCTTCCTCTTCCACAGTATCACCCATCTTCTCACAAAAGGTGAAAGGAACTTTGATTAGACATAAACACTTAAGCAATTGTTATCAAACACAAATTGTAACCTGAAGAAGGCTTCAAATCAAGTAGGTTCTAAAATTTAATAATTTCAGGAACTTACACTAAAGTAAGAGCTTGGTAAAAATTATCGAGTGTTACTTGAGCCAAGAAAAATTTTTTTTATTGCTAGCTTTTTACCCAGTGAAAACAGGCAACTTTTCAAATCTGTTCTCTATTAATCAATAATTTCAATCATTATCGAGCGTTTCTCGAGATAACCTCGTAACATTGCCTCCTTTTTAACATTGTTCGTCCCGACAGAGCTTTCTTCACGCACTGCAAAGGGCTAAAGTCGACCCAGATGAATAACCTTCATATTCATTCTTAGTGTTCGTTGTATTCTGCTTCCAACTTCTCTCGCTACCGTTTCACTGAAGGCTTTCGGTTTTGGTAGTTTCAGGCTCTGCTGATGATCCAGATCATGCAATCCGTCCATAAAAACATGACAACCAGTTTTTCCAGGAACCGTAGCATAGGCCAACTTCACCAGTCGAGAAATGTCTACTCTGAACTGCCGTAGCGGTTCCCCAGGATTCCTCATTCTCGTCCTGAACCGTTCACCGTTCGCCTGCCCCAGATAATGGTCACAGAATCACTTTTCAAGGTGGTCATGAAAAAAGCCGAAACTCTCCTAATGTTACTCCAGCACGCTTTGCAGAATATCTAGTCTCCCATCGCAACGATTAGGGAAGTCGTTCCTTCTGTCATTTCAGCCAGCAGTTGAGGATGCTGCCTACAATATTAATTTGTACCTATGTTTTTAAAAGATTAGTTGAAAGGGATGAGATGATCATTTAGAATTAAGGTTTGAACGATTGCGTTAGACCTAAGAAGGGGATTGAAATTTATGACAGTGGACTAACTTTTAACATCAATTTATTCAACTTTTGGGATGTTCTGTATCACTCTTGTTATTTCTTTTGTGCTATATTAGATTTTTCAATATGTCAATTCTTTATGGAATACCCATGAACTAAGCTTATCACTCTGCTTTCAAAATCGAAGATAGATATATGATGAAAATGATGAATTATTTGCTTTTTGCGTGTAGTTTATTGCTAAAATTGTAGTTCCTATTCACTAAAGGAGCTAATTATGACCCTTCTTTTCTTTAATGTTAGAAGGAAGCTATCCTATCTTAAATCAAAATGCTCTTTGAATTGTTGTTAAAGAATCAAATGATGGACTCGATACTGAACTATACGCTCAAATTGAATTTAAAGATATCCCAAAAGAATCTAGTTGTAGGATAGAAAATATTAACATCGAGATAAAATTAAATTATGTTTTTAAATGAGTGTCGAAATTGATACTTAACTATTTTACTTTGTTGTGATGTTTTTATACACTGTTCAATATCTTTTAAAATTAAAGCATTGTCCATTAGTGTTCATAAGAACTTCAGTTACCAATATTTCAAGTTTTAATGGAAGACAATTTTTCTCTAGTGTCAATAAATACCCATTCATAATGCAAATTGATACGCCAGAATTTAAAAGTATTTTTACTAGTAGTTTACAAACGCTTTTGAAAATCTTTGAAAGTAACAATTATGAAATCAGAATTGCTGGGGGAGCTGTCAGAGACATTCTTTTAGGAAAATCACCTAAAGATGTTGATTTTGCAACAACAGCTACTCCTGATCAAATGAAAAAAATGTTTCAAGAGGAAGGGATAAGGATGATAAATAACAAAGGAGAAAAACATGGTACAATTACTGCTAGAATTAACAATGAAAATTTTGAAGTAACTACTCTTCGAATCGACAAGGTTACTGATGGAAGACATGCTGAAGTTCAGTTCACAACTGATTGGGAATTAGATGCAAATCGAAGGGATCTTACTATTAATTCTATGTTCTTAGGTACTGATGGTCGAGTTTATGATTATTTCGGAGGCTATGAGGATTTAAAAAAGAGAAGAGTAGTTTTTGTTGGTGATCCTAGTAAAAGAATTCAAGAAGATTATTTAAGAATATTAAGGTATTTTAGATTTTTTGGAAGAATTTCTGAAGACCCTGATAGCCATGATGAAGAGACCATCAACGCTATTAAGAATAATGTTTCTGGATTAGGAAAGATTACTGGTGAAAGGATTTGGCTCGAATTATCTAAAATCATATCTGGTAATTACATCAGTTCGATTGTTCAGCGAATTATTTCAGTTGGTGCTGCTCCATACATAGGTTTGCCTCCTACTCCTAATGTTGGGGAATTGATATCTGTTTGGGAAAGAAGTAAGAATTTAAACATGCATCCAATTTGTTTGATTGTATCTTTATTAGCTAATGAAGATGAGATGTTATCATTCCACAAAAGATGTAAACTGTCTAGTTTTGAAAGGGATCTGGGTCTTTTTTTGATTTACTATAGGGATCAAAAATTATCTGATAGGCCTTTGAAACCATTTCAGGCTCTTATGTTGAAGTCAGATCGTAATCTAAGTGACACCAGAAGTTTTATTTTAGAATTGTTCAAGTATAAATGTGATTTACAGCTTCTTCATGATTTTCAAGCTTGGGAGCCACCATCATTTCCTGTTAATGGTTTGGTTTTAAAGGAGAATGGAGTTCCTTCTGGTAAAATTTTGGGTAATGTCCTTAAGGAACTAAAAAATATATGGATTGATAAGGATTTCTCTATCAAGAAGGAGGATTTGATTGAGATGATACCAGGTGTTCTTAATAAATTGGAAAATGACAAAAAAAGACCAACTAATCAATGCAAATAGAAAAAAAAATCCATTGATTTAAAATTCATCAAGTTTAAATAAGCAATACTTTCACTGTTTATATGGTTTATTTATGTGCAGAGATGCGTATGTAAACATTAAATTAACGTACATCTTTATTTTTCTCTTTAGATGATTAGTTTTTATGTTTCATGATTTTTATTCATTATCTTGTGTTATAAAGTTATGTTTCATAAGAATGTTGATACACTCCCTTAATATTAAAAAAGAAAAACTTCATTTTATTATTTTATAGATTTACTAACCTCCCAACACATATTTTGTTTATTACAACTGATCGTATCAGCTTATGATCTTTCAGAATATTTATTTTTTGTATCCAAACCATAATTTTTGTAATCTTTGTTATCTATTTATTAAAGTTATTTATCCTTTCTAAGAATCTATCATTTGTTATGACTTCCTCTCTACTCTTAGTAACATTAACCACCTCCATTTCATTAGCAGATCTGAAACATGTGGGACTCTGTTGGGTGAGTTTGGCTGAGTGAAGAGGCTGTTAGTGAGTTTGGGACATATGGATTATCTTCAAGGGAATGCAAGAACCCTGTGGCTCTTATCTAAGTATATGGTCTACATATGTGGTTCCCAAACTTTTTTTCCTACAGCCCCCTTTCCAGGAAAAATATTACTTAGCGCCCCCTGGAAATCAATTTTTTTTAAAAATTTTAATAGCAATTAATAGGAAATATATATGTATTAATGTGTCTACCTTTTTCGTAAAAAAAAAAGCAAAGAAAGGTATAAATTAGAAACTATTTATGGAACTCAGAATAGAATGTAATACAAAAAAAGTTGTAACATTCGAAATCATCTTAATGAAAAGGATGAACCGGGTGTGCTGCTACCTGTCTAGTAATCTATTGGCAGTAATATTGTTTACATTGGCAACTTATTGTTATTCATCGCCATCCCAAATGCACCTGTGGCCATCCCCGCCCCTCTGAATCACTGCAGCGCCCACCAGGGGGCAGTGGGGCCCACTTCGCGAATCACTGGTCTAGATGATATCTAGTGAAAAAAAAACAAAATGTGTACAATATTTATCCACAATTTTTATTATTTTCTGATAAAGGACTCTCAGAAATGGAATGTTGTATACAGCTGCTGCAGAATAAGAGGATATGTCATATATTTATAATAAGAGGATTTATCTTATATATAATAAGAGGATATATCGTATATATAAGAAGAAATAAAGTTATATCTATTTATTTGATTATACTTGAATATTTTAGATTCATCCAGAAGATATCTCGTTTAAAATTGAAGCGAATAACCTAAAGAGATATCCTTGTCCTCCAATAGTGCAGAAGAAAGAAATTATTTTTTGGAATACGCTTCTTCCTGCCCTTAGTTAGGTGGTATTATTTTTATTGTACCACGCATTTAGAGACTGATTACACTGGAAAACTAGTCATTCTCTTGATAGTTGTCTTTAATGATAACAGGATCAAATAATATATCTTAGTCACCATTTATAAAATATGTTATTTTATTTTTTTACTATATTATATTGCTTATTAATTTAACTTTTCCTCATATTATTTTTGTTTTCTTCAGTTGCAATATCTAGATTGCCTTCCAAATGTATATACGTAATAAATTCATTAATTCATAAATGATTGTAGAAAAGAAATTATAATTATATTTTTGTATAGTTATAAAATTGTTATTATGTTTTGTTATAACTACAATGGATTTCTACTTTATCTTTTCTCTTCTAACACATTCGGGTGTGAGATGCCTTTCGATAAAGCTTGATTTATAGATCCCTGTCCTGTATTACGGGTTTATTTATAATAAATAATGTGTTTGGATATATCATTAAATTTATTCCAAATAAGTTTATCCCGACATTTTTAGGTTAATCAATCTGATCTAAATTTTATTTAAAATATTATATAATAGAATGAGTTTTTATCCTTATTTAAATAAAACAAAAGTTTAGGTAATTCATTGCTGATGAAGCTCTCAACTGTATATTGTTCTCATCCTGTACTGATAAAAAACCTGAATTTTAATATCTGATTGATGTTATATTATTTGTCTGCCTCTTTATAAGTTTACTTTCTTTTTTGTTTTGAAACTACAGCAATTACTATATAAATTCCTATATGTACGCCAATTTTTATGATTTTTTAATGGTGCCATAATAGGTTCTTAAAGCTCTGAAAGATCCATCTCTTTTTTTTTTAAAGATCATTGCCTTATACACCTTATAACTAATCAGTGCTATTAAATTACTAATTATTTGGTAAAATCATCTGTATTCGGTAAGAAAATCTTGAAAACACTAATCTTTGTCATATAAACCATAAGATCATTCTGATATCACTAGAGCGATTGCTGTTTGCTTTTTTGAAATAATGTTTTTTACATTTAAATCATCTCTTATTTTCAAAACATGTATATTAAATATATTGCAAAGCCCTTTGAGCAACCTAATACTAATACTTTAGTTGTTAGCTACTCTTTCTTACTTTCCTAACATCAGTGAGAGCCACTCTTAAGTTTTCTAGTTGCTAATTTAGCTAACTAACCTCCTTTTTCAAATTGCATGCAACATCTTACTTCAAATTTTCTATTTTGTAATATGCATTTTCAAGCTATTGGTCCAAAGATTATTATAAAAAGAAAGTTGAAATTGATCAATAGCATATAGTATGAGCCAAACAATGACCTCTGAATGTTCCACTTTTGAGCAATGGAACAAGGTAACAAGAAAAATATAGTTAGGTTGCAGGCATATGGCGTTTTACAAAAGCAAGGATGATATATTATACTTAATACTGGCCATAACGAAAAAAGACCAAAAGACTAAGGTATGGCTCAGGAGCAAAACCCAGCTGATTGACATAGATGAGATGGTTTTCAATAGAAAGTGAAAATGGGCTGGATTTTACATATTTATTTATTATGCTTAATTTATTCTTGATATTTTCTGTTAAATGAATATTATTACTATTGTTCTCTGTTATGACTGATACAGCTTGAAACAATCTCAGTTGTTGAATTTTAATTATATATCCTTTTTATATTTAAAAAAATTATATTTCAATGAATTGTAAATAAGTCATATTTATGGAATCTCATTACAGGGCTCTAATAATTTGATATATGCCTTTTATGGGCTTGTTACTACTCTATAAATTATGATTATTATCATATATTGGTACTAAATTTTTAAATATTATATGCCAGTAACAATATTACTAAACTATATTACATTGTTGGTTTTTTTAATACTACATAGCGTTTAAAATATCTTATATTATTTTTATAATATTGTTTTATTATGTATTATTTGATCCATATCAGTTGTAATTTCTTAACAATAGTAACATGTTTTTTTTTTAAAACAAATTGCCTATAAAAAATTGATTTTATTGGTCTTGCTTTGCATTTTAGTTTTTGTCAAATATTCAATGAATAAGATTTATGATTTCTATTAATTAAATTTGTTATTAAAGCTAAAAGCAATGAATTGTCATTATTTATATATTTTTAAAGAAATACATGTATGTATGTATTTTTTTATCATTATATTATAACCAAAAAGTAAGAATTTTATTTTGCTACTTAGTTAGCACTATGATATTTCATGGAAAATAATATAAACAATGAATTATTATTTGGGACAAGCTTTTAGATAAAAAATATCTCAACCGATCGTTTATGGGATGGTTATTCCATTAAATTTAGTATTTATCTAGATAAATCGTTAAGTTGACATAAATTCAAACTTTTGCCTCATTTAAATGGTTTAGCCAAGAAAGTTACTAGACAAGGATATCTCTTGTTCATTTTTTCCAATAGAATGCGCTACGAACGGTATAATACCTCTGAAATGAGCGCCTGCGCTGTAACAGTCGAGGGAACCAGAAACCAATCAGTGGATAACTCGAAGTGATCTTAGTGGATTGTTGTTCGTAATAGAAGTTTATCTTTCCATTTTTCCTTTTATTAAGGGATAATTTGATTCTTTCCGTTGAGTATTACGAATTTTCTAACCGGGTGAAGTTTATTTGAACATGAATATGGAGCTGTTATTGTGTTTTGTGGAAAGTGCCAACTTGTGTTATTACCTGAGATCTGTCCTGCTACCTGTTTGACGGGATACATTTATTAAGGTGATTTATAATGATTTTTATTATTATTATTTTTATTAGTAATATTTTTACTTTGATTTTTCATCGAAATATATGCCACCTGTTGCTTTTTAAAATAATAGTTCAAAATTGGGGAGGGAACACCTTCGGCAGGTAACGGGCATTGGATTGGATTGTAATGTAAAGATGGCGTCTTGTAGATACTTCACCTATGATAAAGAATCTATGTTTTTTTAATTTTCATCTGTTAGAATGGGGTTTTAGTTGCCAGTGACTTAAATTTCTATTTTATTATTTTAGCTGTAATGGCTATTTTAAACCATAGTTTTATAAATGTTAATGACAAACTGTAATAATGTAATGAGTACGTCAAGATAAATGTAAAATAAATTAATTAACTTTATTTGTTAGTCCGATCTTGATGATAACTATATCATCCCTGTTGGGACACAGCTGATCTATGCAACAAGTGGTTGAGCCCGGAGTGAATTGTTGCTGCTATTACATTATCCGCGTAAGAATAAAACATCACTGGTTTTTCATCCAATTTATCTTAAAGCGGGTCGTATGTAGGATTAGCTATATTAATCTTAAATTTTACCTTAGTGGCATTAAAGTCTCTGAAGTCCTTTCGTGTGATTTGTCTTTTCCTTCAGAAATTACTTATGTCATTTGATGTTACAGACTATTCTTATTCATTTTGACGTAGTCTCAACAATTTTGCTAGTGTGCACCTATCTGATTCTTTCTCTCCTGTTCGCGACTTATATATTTTTTAATTTTTCGTGGTACTAAAAAAGATAGGTAGAATACGATATCATTTTTTAAACTTAGATAACTTCATTTATATTTTTAATTATATACTTTTAAGATTGTTGCAGATCAGCATTTTGGAAATATTTTAATTCCTTTAATATCCAAGGAATTAGTGCTGCTTTGTTAATAGTTTAACAATATTAAAAGTAAACATTTCTGGTAGCAGTGGAAACATTAATGATGTATTTCATATGCGTATGAAATTCGTAGTCGTACCTTTCCACAATTATTTTCTCTGTGAATATAGATTTATTCTCTATCATTGTTTATAAAATTTTGTTTATATTACATGCAATTTACACCACGAATATTCGATTAATTTTTATGTGTTGTTTTATATTTAATTTGTATCGTATCGTTCATGTACTTATTAAGTATTATGATTATTGTTGTTATTATAGTTGTTGTTATATTATTGTAACTTCATATTGATTCTTATTTATGTAATAATGCTTATTATATGAAAAACTATTAGCGATATTTAGAATACAATATCGCTATACACTATCCAATAACTTATCTTTATGTCATGAAATTCATCTTTTTAGACTTTTTTTTTGGTATATGGTACGAAGACTTTCGAACATCAAAAACATTTCGGTCTAATTCGAATTTAGATAAATATATTTAATTTGCTTTTATGTCTGCTGATGAAATATTTTTATTCTTTTTTTCTGCTGTTGAAATTACAGTGTATATTTTGCTAAAAAAATTTTTCCGATCTTGTTGATTTTAAATTTAAAAAATCAGATTTTATTTTAAATTTAATTATTTTATAATTTAAGCATGATTTTATACTTGTCTATGTCACAACTCAGGAAATCATGATAAAACCTAAAACAAATTTTAACTGGAGAAGCAAAATTAGCTATCTTAATTTTTTAGGAAAATAGATATGCATACATAAATTTGTACATATCATAATGTAATATATACAGTTTTAAAGTTTATTGTTAAACTAATTAAATAGTATCTTCTTCAGATTCAGAGAGAAATTTTGAATAAAATGTTTTGTATATACCAATTTGATTAAACAATCACATAAGTCCTGTTTTCACTGTGACAAACTATTTTCAATTGTGAGAACACAAGTTAGAGAAGTACCCAGAAGTGTCATATCAGTCCCAGGACATAAATTAGTTGGGGCTGTTTGGATAAAGAATTATAATAATTGATCAAACAATGGAGTGTAAGGCCGGCCTTTATGTGGATTTCATATTCTCAGGCTTGCAGGATTCCCTTTTTTTAGGAATTATTATATGGTTATGTATAATTTAATTACTCACAATTATTTTATTACTGTATAATTATTGACAGTCATAAAGAATGAAGTTGTCTTTTGTCGACAAAGCTTGTATTATGTCCGAATTTTATTTCCGCCAGGTTTTGTTTAACTGTCGTTTTAAAACTAATTGGTAGCTTACTCACCAATCACTTCTGTAATCTAGTTTTCTGATGGGCAGCGAACCTTAGAAGCGCCGCGGATGCAGTTTCATACTTCCATTAAAATTATTTAGATGAATAGTCAGCAATGCATCGTTAAGAAAACGGTAAATTTCTTCAAGCATTGAAGTAAGAGTTCAAAATAATATTCGTCACCCCTATGAATCATTTATCCATATTCATATACCCCAACTATCTGGTAGCTTTATCTACTGATAATGATTTTATAAGGCAATAGCCATAGATGAACTTTTATCACATAATTTTACATAAGCTCTATTTTACTGAAGGTATGTTTTGTTCATGTATAGCCAATTCTATCTAAAAATTCTCAGGCTGGTAACATGACGTTTATCTTCCTGGTTCGAAAAATGAAAAACTACCGCTACAAGATGCTTTAAAAAAACTAAATAAAAATTCCTATTTTATATTTTGTGTACACTAAATGGAAAAAACATTTCTTTGCTTCTTTCAATACCGATGTCGAAAAAGTCTGGTCATTAATTATATAAAAAAAAAAAAATGAAACAGATCTCACTTAATTTGTTAGTTTTAAAGACCTCTGCGTCCTACAATAAGTATTCACTGTTTTTTTTCCCCCATAAATTTGAAAGCCCTCATATTCTTCTGAACTACGTCTCAGCGGTTTTCGGTAACATGTTATTTGGTCATGAAGAATCCGAAGAGAATACTTCCTTCTTCCAGGCCTAGACCTAAGGTGTTCATTTTAAATAAACTAAAAAAGTCCACAAATTTCATTGAATTTTGAGAGTAAAGCTTAATTACGTACTTTAAGCTTATGCACTTAAATTATTTTTTTCTTTTTAGAGGTTCAATATATAATTAATAAAATCTTCTGTTTTACCTAAATATGTTCTGATCACAGCCTATACTGATCTGTTGATCAGATGATGTTCTGATCTAATTATACTGGTCTAGTAGGCCTAGATTTAGAGAATTTTAATTTATTGGTATCATTATCTTTTTCCGATAATGTTGTTTATCCATGGAACACACTAATACCTTGCGTTCCATCCTCAAATTACGTTGAAAATATTTGTGAAAATTAGAATAGGAAATATCAATGGAATTAAAGGCTTATGAAAATAAAATAATTTCCTGATATATCTCCTGGCTTATTAACTGAGTCATTATTCACTCAACCATCTTTATTTTCATGAAAACTTCAATAATAATTGCTGTAATAATTAATACTAGTTTATCCCTGTAATACGTAATAAGTGATTACGATGCCCCACTGGAAAATATCACTCCAGTCTTACAGTTAAGATTCAGTTATCCATAAACTTATATTAACCTTGAATTGTACCCGGCTGAGACCTTGTAGCTGGGCCCTACATGAACGGATATTTTAGGTGGAATAGAAATTTTCGGTGAGGACCCACGAGTCTGAATAATTTTAGACACGACAATTGGAAATCTGTAAATCCATACGTTAAAAAAAAAGTTACATATTCAGACACAGGCAGACTAATTTATTTTTCTTTCAATATTTTGAGCTCAAATTGTTATAAACATTCTTGGAACATCACTATGTAATGTGAGCATAAAACATATGAATCAGTCAAGTTTTTAGTTCAAAATATTGTATATAAGTACAGACGGACAGGCTAAACAAATTTGATGCAATCATTTTCATAGGATCTTGAGCTCCATTTGTTTCAAAACATTTACTCTATCTTTGAATAATTTGAGCCACCAAATATAAAAATCAGCCAAGCCGTTCGCTGAATAGTTATTCTAAGGCAACTATGGCGCTGTTGCCTTTGAATAAGGTTTCACCGAACTAATTCGTGCACTATCTCAAAAACAGTTAATTTTTAGGCTTAAATTACAGATCTTTAAAACCCAACTAGATCTGTCTCGATCCACCGACCTACCTCTACCAAAGTTTTGAAACCTCCCATATTTTTTACTTTTATTTTAAGTTCCAGTTTGAATTTAAGAATATAAATTGAAATTTAACACTTCTCCATAAAATTCGCTTTCATTTGATACCTTTTTCGTCAAAGTCCATCGCCCTTGAGGGCCGGAAAAGATTAATGAAGAGCTGAATTTATGAGAGTGGAGCTTTTGTTTTTAATTTTTCCGTTTATTCCATTTCCGCCCTAAATTTATATTTTTCCCTGTGATTTACACCAACACAATCTGTTCAAGGAATAAATTCAATAAAATTCAAATTCTATTTATTATAAACTGTTCCAACATAGCTGTTTTACTATCTTCAACAATTTTATTTTTTAATCAATTTTTTTTCTAAAAAACAAAACGACCTTATTTTAATTTTTTTAACATATTTTTATGGAAAAATGGTTTGAAAATAAATAATCAACATTCTTAATAATAAAAAAAATTATTTTTGCTAACTTTTCGGCCTACTTTTCACTGGATGTAGTTTCTTTGGTGTAAATTAAAAAGTACATGGTAGTAGCAGTAGAATCTAAACCATCATTTTTAATTTATCAAATGTCATAATTATTTAGTTAATTTAGGCCTAAGTAGTTGTGAAGGGAGGACGTTCAGTTATCTTGGGAGGATATAAAGAAACCATTCCTTTTCAATCCTTGCTATTTATATTTAGAATCGTCGCCCTCTTGGGAATTTCATCTGACACCATCTCAGCTGCATCCTCTAGTTGATTATCTCGTCATTTATCAACATTTCTTCGAGCATTTATAAATCGTCTGAGACCGCTTACCCAACACCCTTCCAGTGCACTCCTCTATTGTGAGGCACAGTGGATTATACATTATAAACGCCCAAAACGTGATCGATATTACAGCTCACATGTAGAACTTAATAATCTTGGAAATACGTTTTTTTTTTGTAAATTCATAACACAGAGTTAACACTAGTACTTAAAAAAGAAGTTTTGTATTCCTACCCTACCCAAAACCATAGCTCATTTTTTCCTTTTTGGCTCTACAGACCTTAAGCTCTGGCCTAGCTCTTTGGCCGCCCAAACCAGCCTTCCTCACGCCTGCCTATTTTGTGCTACTGCTTTCCAGCATTCTGCATGCAGCTCTTTCTGCTTGCATCTTTGTTGATTCCGTTCATGCATCTGGTTTTTAGCCTCCATGTCGTCTTCCTACTATACTGGCATTCATTGTTGTGCGGAGACCTGATGTATTGCTTCGTGCCACATGTCCGTAATAAGTTTCACCGCAGGTCATAATATGCTTAAAATGGAAAACCTTGCCTAATTAATTGGAGGGTCTTTGTAATTTTTTTTCCACTGTATCGCAATCCATATTCCTCTTTCTTCTTTTATTTCAGATTTTTTGCTTATGATGTAGTAGTCCCTTTCTCATTTACATTCTGCCTCTTCACAGAGCTTTACAATCGGGATCATGGAGTTTTCAATAATGGTCCAGGAATAAAGATTTTATCCACTCAAAAAAACAGAAATTTAATAATTGTAGAAGTTTGTCGGGGGGTGCGGTCAGCAAAGAACAACATAAATAAACAAAACCATATTTATTTATATTGAGGTGTAGATAGTTGACCGTAGATTAATGCTTGAAGAAGTTTGTCGGGGGGTGCGGTCAGCAAAGAACAACATAAATAAACAAAACCATATTTATTTATTTTTATTAGTTCTTTGCTGACCGCACCCC
>NW_027113995.1:48365-50270 GCF_000696795.3 Halyomorpha halys
AACGTCGGCATAAAATAAATAAATATGGTTTTGTTTATTTATGTTGTTCTTTGCTGACCGCACCCCCCGACAAACTTCTTCAAGCATATTTATTTATTTTATGCCGACGTTTCGACCTGAGTTTCAGGTCTTCATCAGGGGTTATGGCGTAGAAGGTAGGCCTACAACAGTTCAATTATTAATCTACTGTCAACTATCTACACCTCATTGGAAATTTAATACCAATTCTGGAGTGATACACATCTTTTAGCTGTTTCTAAACGAATTCAATGTCCACAAAAGAAGACAACAAGAAAATAATAGGATAATCAAAAGTCTAAGTAAGGAAACAATTTTAAACAGAAGATTTTTTATTTGGGATAAAACAGTATTAAACAAAATCATGTAGATCGTAGCAGCTGAATGTGTCATGCAATTTTTCAATAGGATTTATTAAGATAACTAACTTTTATTTCTTAAGTTATTTTCGAATCTGATACTTAAAAGTTTCATACAAATCAACAAGTATATCATTATATTGAGTCTAATAATGATATTATATTATAGGATTGCAATTAGAAAGACAAAATTATAAATATTTTTAAGGTTTTCTTGTGCTTAAAAAAATTCTTTTATTTTTTCATAACCACGCTTCCCCCAGTGAATTAATATATGTGTATATACACAATGAAGATGGCTATTTTGTTATCGCCCTTGGGCATATTAAAGTGAATCTGGGTGACTTTGCTTTGTCCACTGTATGTGAGAGCACTAAGGCGCGCACTTCTTCGTGTAGTCTCGTCAAGTTCAGACTTTTAGGTCATTGTTTGAAGCCAATAACTTTAATTGAGATTAAAATTACTGGTTTGAATATCACATAAAATGTTTGATGTTCAGGAGACAATATACCTTCCCGGGAATATAATTACCATTTTTTTTTAATTTGTTATTTACTCAAAAATACAGGTTATAATTTTTATTTTGAATTCAAATTTTGAGTTTCGATCAGTTGTCGGCGTTTCAGCGCTCTGTGCAAGGCTTTTTCCAACCTGTCTCGTGTTTAACTACGTATTGCTATGTAAAACAATTTGAGAAGGTGTTTGAATTTTTCTCTCCCGATCTGTTTTATGACCTTGTTAATGTTTTTCTCTCTTTCTCTCCATGTAGCCTTGATAGCCTGTTTCTGTGATTATTTCAATGTGAATGTATACTGAGAGTAACTTTATTTGTTTATTTACAGGCGATTAAATTCCCGATAATATATATATAAGTTAAGTATTGGCGAAAGCAAAATGTCAAAAAAGAAAAGAAGGAATAAGATCTAACACGCTTAAACTGCTGTATAACACTAGCTTTATTTTTTTTTTCCCAACCCTCTAAAACTATTTAATTTTACATATGAGCTATCCATTCAAGGAGCTATTTTGGGTCCGGAGGTGAGGGGCCTCCTCGTGTTCTAGCTTATTGTGTTCGCTACATCTGTTATATACCCTCGATCAGCTGATCCCCTCAGTCAGCTGTTATTTCGATGTCAGACCGTAACTCCCCCCAACCAGTTTACGAACAATCCTCGTAAACTAATACTATACAATATAATAACATAGAAAACAAGAACAATAAATAAAAATTATTTACAATAAAAACGAATCCTATGTACATATCATTGAAAAATCTCACAAATTCCCTTAATAAACGCTAAATACATAATTTAGTTAGGATGAAAAAGAAATTACTTACAAAAAAACAAAAACATAGCATGAAAGAGACAATATTTACAAAAATCAAGAACAATCTTAAAACAAAACAATAAATAGAATAAGTAACTAAATTTTCTATAATACAATCTAGTAAGAGAACACTTCAGTTTTTTTATTGTCATTGCCGGAAGTTTTAATTCTTCTACATGGACAGTTCTCCTCTTTTTGG
>NW_027113995.1:52525-91154 GCF_000696795.3 Halyomorpha halys
TTTTCATTTCTAACTTAATAATGTGAATTGCTGTAAATAAAAAGTTCACAAATCTTAATGAACTTTTATAAATTATAAAAGGAAGTTATTCCTTAATTAATTATTGATTCTAATTCTTTGAAAGTCTCACACAAGTTGACAATGACCGTCTCTGAATAAACGGATAATTTTAAATTTTCTGCTGTTAAAATCAATTGATACTATAAGTTTTCCTTACCTTCAAGAAATTAAAAACATTCATTTTATGTTTTTCAACCATCATAGGCCTACATTATCTCTAACATAAGAAACACATTATATATATATACACTAAAAATTTATATAAGGGACCACTGAAGTTCATGAACTAGAATAAAAATATTTCTGTTATATCTCATTTTGTATTTACTTCCTTATTCATATGCTACCTGAGGCGTCCATTAAAAATATCTGCGCCCTTCGTTTTGCCATATACATTTGTCTCTGGTAAGGTGGGTGTTCGGAAAGAATATGATTACTTTTTGGTGTAGGTGTTGTGTATGCATCATGAGCTGCATTTTGAACAAGAGAAGTAAGAAAGCCAACTTATATCTTAAATAACCTAATTGAGAGAATGTTACAGTGTATTTCGTAAAACAGTTATTATCTTGATAATTGTTGCATTCTTATGGATTATCATTTTTCACAATGTGGCAAATCGTAGACTAAAATTTTAGCTCTTCTCTAATCCGTATCTTGAAAATAATATTAGATCATTTTCATCTTGTGTGTAAAATGCCACTGCAATGGAGTCGAAGGCTGCTGGTTTATCTTGCTTTTATTTCTCTATTGATTTTAACCACGCTAAAAAAAACTTTCTGCCGCTAAGTCTTCAAAAGCAATTTTTGAAATATTAAGGAGATTTTAACCTCAATACTGCTCAGTGACGAGGGCCTTAGAGTAAATGATTTATAACCCTCATTATATCACCATTCCCTTAAGTGATAAATATACAATATATATTTTCTTGTTATCAGATCTTATTATAGTTGTGACGAATTTACTTAAACCGTATATGAGGTGGGACGTCCTTGCGTGGTGTGGTTGGCGGTCATCGACCCTTCAGCTCTTTCATCTGTTGAGGAATTCTTTTACCTGCCCCTCCTTTGGTGTTGGCTCCATTTTTATACTTTTTTAGCGGGTTTCGAATGAGATAAGGGTGTACATAAATTTTATTGTATTCGATTATTGTAGAATATTGTAAATAGTGTATTATATCAAATATGAAAAAGCCTTCTTATTAATATGCTTTTCCTTTTTAAACATTTTGTTTGTTTGTCCATTGATTTCTCGTTATAGAAGGTAGAGAAAATTTTTATTCATGCAAGATTTGGAATAAAATTTGTTCTTAGAAACGGAAATTTCCATTTGCATACTACGGTTTTATTATCAGGGAACAAATGTGGTTCTACTTTTCTGTGTAGCCAAATTCATGTTCCTATATGACTCTTACCACCATTGATCCAATTTTGATGAAAAAGGATGTAAATCTAATTCTATTTAATTTCATCCATTACTTTTCGCATTCGCAAACGTATTTTTCTCAACACATGTATATTTCGGTTGGTTGGTCCGGAATTGGAGGAAACATTGGAATTAGTATAAAAACAGGCCTTTATCAATTTCATCAGAAAATGCTATCCTCTACAAAAACGTAATTTTGATTGGAGAGTACAGTAACAAAGTAAACAAAAAAAGTGGAAACGTTTAATAAGTAACCTTTTTACTTCTTGATAAAAAACCTCAATAAAAAAAAAGTAAAGTATATTCATTTTAGACGGGTTCCTTGGTATTAACAAGAATGTATTGCACTACATCTGGCATTGATTATCGGTATTCCGGTAACATTACGTTTCCTTTCAAAATTTAAGATGATATATACCACCATAATACCTTGTTATGTACCAAGATTTGCGCATTTCAGTTCTTTAAATTTCACTAAATTACATATTTAAGCTAATATTAATACATTAGGAGCTATTGGCTATAAATCTAAAAATACACCATCCGGGAATGGCAAACTCTTCATTATCAACTTCTACAAACATTTTCTCATTAGTGTCCATTAAAAGAAATTAATTTCCGATTATTTCTAGTTTAACTTGTAATTTTATTTGACCATGAAGTTCCACTCTCAGTTGCGGACAGTTAAAGGAGCTATGACTTACAACCTGGGAAACCCAACCTCAACCCGAAGACTGAAGCCCAGACTGCTGCAGGACATTCTGTTATAAACTTTAATAAATATGAAATTAATTCATAATCACACTACCTCAATTTTACTTTTTATTATTACTCATTTTATTTATTCATTATTATTTTTTATTTTTTTTCTCTATTTTCTTCTCTCGTGTCTTTTTCAAATTAACTTGTTTCTTTTCACTATTAGAGGGCAATTGTTTGTTTTATTTAAGTGTACTAATATCATTATTTTTTGTTATTAATTTTACATTCCTCTTTTATTAAGAAGCATTACTCTTATCTATCTATTTATTTAATTTTTTTTTCTTCTTTTAATAACAACATTGTATATAGTTAGGGGTGTCATTTGTACAAGACTATACCCCCTCCATAATCAACTGTTAAAAAAAAATAAATATAATATAACGGTTATATCAACCATGTAAGGCCCATACCAGGCCGATCTGGTATAAAATAAATAATATAGTTCGTCAGATACAGATTGTTTCTGATTCCCCAATTAAAAGTACTAATAAATATATTTACATATTCCACATGACGTTTAATGAACAATGTCGATAATATACAAGTTTATTCATGTACCTTTGAAGAGACCAAGGCATATATAAGTAGAAAGGGTTGGGTCGTAGAGGATATGTGAAGCAAGATATCCGTGACTGGTGAATGGTCCCCGGCAAACATATATCTAATGCATCCTGTCTCTGCGCCCGCTTCAATCTTCACCCTTACTGATTCTATAACAGACTATACCCCCTCATAATCAACTGTTAAAAAAATATATATATTTAATATAACGGTTATATCAACCATGTTAGGCGCATACCTGGCCGATCTGTTATAAAATAAAATAAATAATAATGTGATTCTATAAGAATTTTACCCGGATTTAATTTTATATTTCATTATTATAATTATGGTTTCGGTTTAAATGTATTAAAATAACATAAGCATAACTGTTTACTTACCATGTTACCTTCGTTGTTTCGGGCAATCCTTCCCCGCCAGACCCGCCCCGCTAAGAACCCCGGTGAGCGACGGTCCTATATCACTTTTGTAATATTAGCTTAAAACGGAAAGAGCAAACTTTGAGATAGTCAAATCGAGCAATATTTAAAAAGCGCTTGAAATTGAAAAACGACATGAATAGTTTTCACTCTTGTAGACTAGATATCTTTTAAAGAATTATCCGACCCCCCATTACTTCCTTATTAATAGATTTGAGTATATTCATATTAAATAAATACGATCATTAGACTACAATAATTGTATTGTAATTATTTAAAATTTACTTTCACAAAATTGTTTATATGTTCTCTTTAAGTAATAAATAGATTTTAATTACTGTTTTTAGTAATTTTATTTGGTGTATACACAAGCAGATCCCTTGTTGTTCCTAAAATTGTTTTATCATGTAATCATGAATTGTTCAGGCTGTCCATAAATCTGGAATGTTTTAATATTATGTAAATATTAATACATACTGCTAATAAACACTTATTTATTCTGTTTTACTTCATCATATTCATCAGTCCTATGGGAAAAGTTTACATTAGCTTTATAAGCTGTGATAATTAAAATGTATATCGTCATAAATTACCTGCTGACATAAGATCGCAGTTCTCCTTGCAACGGCTGACAGAACTCATTAAGGCAATTAAAATGCTTTAAAAAAATTGCCGTACATTAAAAAATTTGAAAGTCCGTGATAAAGAGAGGTAGAAGCGGAGTGGACGACACGGTTGGTCAGTGTTCCATGTCCAAGTGTGTTTGCTCCGCTAGTGCAAGCATACTTATTTCTTCCTGTCACCAAAAATTTAATTATTTTTTAAATTCTTCTCCAATTATGTAGAAGGTCAATCGTATGGGTATATTAAGAAATACATTGCAATTAGGTATCCACTGCTTGATGTCTTTTATTTTTCAAGACATTATTTTACATTTTCAAATTCAAATTAATGTCAATCTGGCTTACAATCTTTATTCACAGAAAGTATTTCGTAAGTCTTGATAATTAACCCTGCTCCCCAAATGCAGAACTTTTAATCATGATGACATGGTTCAGTTTTATATATACGAGGGTGTAAAAATTCTCGAAATGTACTAGAAAGAAGTGTGTTACCTCGGTGGAACTGCTTTTATTTTTCAACATAGTCTCCCTGTAGACTAATGCATTCAGTCCAGCGATATTCCTATGCCTTGATCTCGAAAATGAGATTGCTCCAGGCCTGCAAAATACGTCTCCAGTTAAGCCATCAGTTCTTCCGTTGTATGCAATCTCCGTCCACCTAGGAAAATTTTCAGCTTGGAAAAGGGATGAAACTCTGATGGTGCCAAATCAGTGGAATAAGGTGGATGTGGCAACAATTCGTACATCAGTTCGTGAAGTTTTGCCATGGCAATAGCACTTGTGTGCGGGCGGGCGTTGTCCTGATGAATGATAACTTTTTTCCTTGCTAAACCAGGCTTTTTTTCGCGTATCTTTTCCTTTATGTGGTCTAGGAGGTTGCATAGTAATGCCCCGTAATTATTTGGCCAGTAGGAAGATAATCTATCAGCAGAATGCCTTTTGCATCCCAGAAAACTGAGGCCATGGTTTTTCCGGGCGAACATACTGCCTTTGCTTTCTTTGGTGGTGGTGACTTAGCACGTTTCCACTGCTTTGGCTACTGTTTTGTCTCTGGGGTATTTATGGTCTATTTTCAAGAGCCCGCGACACTCATCTTGCGGATAATTTTTTCGTTGCTAATTCTTCGGTTAAAATGTGATGTACTCGTTCAGATGACATCCAGCAGCTTTAGCAATCTCATGCACTTATCTCACGCACTGTCATGATTAACTCGGCGATCCTTTATGACCTTTGTATGCACTTTTGCGGTAAATTCTGGGGTCGTAGCACTTTTTGGCCGTACACTACGCGAACCATCTTTTAAACTCGCTGGTCCACTTGGCTACTATCTGGTAGTATTCTTCACTATGGTCGAATATGAAGGAGCAGAGTCCCCCACTGTGTTCTGAAAGTCGGCATAATTTCATACCTTTCTTAACAAAGTACTTAATCACTGCTCGAATCTCAGTTTTTTCCATTGTCACAAATCACTAAGCATACCACTCACGCCACGTGTTCACTCACAAAGGGTGTGTGATTATTGCGCGGGAACCTCGTTGCTCTAGCGGTGATTCCGAGAACTTTTCAAACCACCCTCGTATAAACTAACCCTCAAGTCGATATTATTTATATTATTAGTCAATCATTAAAAAAGAGTTTGTTATAGATTAATTTAAATTAACTTCCTACAAAATTGAATACGAAAAACTTTTTCTAATTAATTACTTTATTTACGGAGGGATATTTATACATGCTGCCACAATTAAGAGCAATTAATTGTGTTAAAGCTCATACTATATAAATGGGACAAAATAATGATTTTAAAGATAACTCCAAAAATTATCATAATTAATTAAACTTATAACAATAATAATGAAGAAATATAACTTGATAATAGTACTATCCTTTTGCATTCCTTTTATTATACATACTCTTCGTCATATTGAAGTAGCCTGTAATTTGACCTTGTTAAAGCTGCTAATGTTATAGTTACCTGTCAGATTCACATCTAAGTTCTGTTGGAAATACAGATTTTTGTTTCATTTATTCCTTGTATAACTTGATAACTTTTTCCTTTAAAGTGAATTCAACAAAGCTTTTTGTACCAGCGTAGATTTAAGCCCAAAGGTGTTATTAGTGCAGTAGCAAATCGATCAAGTCTTGGAAATACGGCTGGCTATTCATAGTCGGTTTGCGTTGTTAGCATGCCCGAAAATGTAAACCCTAAACAATGTTCACTTGAAAATCCCTATTGCTGTACCCGATTAAAGTAAAGTTTAGGATTGAATCTCCTGTTCTCCTTTTAGTAACCGACTCGGCACATACTTTAAATGCTTACCACTGGCGTGTTGCGGACATGTAAATATGCTTTTAGATACACTAGGTCAGCTTTAAGTAAACGTTTTACAATTTAACTAAAGAGCGATTAATATATAGTCTCATTTATGATCAGGTAGTTGAAAGTTTACTTTCAATTATCTAGACCTACCTTTTTCGGTCAGTTTGATTTAACGTGGTTTATATATGGGGCACGAATCAATATTATTTTTAAGTAGACGCTCAAAACACCAAAAAGATTCGATATTGACTGTATACTAGCCCTTTTATGCAACATTCGGCACTCAATATTGGCCATATCAAGTAACCGTGTGTCTGCCATAACGCTAGAAATGTGCAATACTTTTCTTTCTAGTTGTTATCACATTCACCTTTTGTTTTTAACAAAACAAAAGGAATATGTATACTTACAATGTTTTACTGTATAATTTAAAATATTAAATTAAGAGCTCCCTATAAAAAGGCTATAAATGACATTTCGTAAAAGTCATTAGGGAAAAGAAAAAAATTGCCTTATCTTTGACTCTATTAACATATGGACGCATTAGGATTAAGGCCTCACTCATTGCTGACACCAGTCAGATTAAGACAGATAGAAGTTTCTATTTCTGCCGAAAATAGTTAGTTGTTAACATAGTTAAAATGTTAAATTTTTTAGTCATATCCTCTTTAGAGGAAACACTAGGAATGTAGATCAATAGGTTTTTGTGGATTTCAAGAGTAATACTTTGTATCAAATTTTGATCTACCAACGCATTATCAAATTTTCATATGTATAAAATAATAATGTTGATGGACTCATTAGTCGAGTTACTCTATGAACGACTCTTTTACGATCGATCACTGCTCGCCTGACCCACTATAAATATAATTTGCTCGCTGACTCCCCGAAAGAGTATATGCTGTGTTTGGTTCATTTTACTTCCAAAATTTTTGTCTTGTTTGGTAGGTAAGATTCTAAACTTTTGCATTAATCTAAGATCCGCGTTTTTCCTAGGACCTTAATACAATTCGTTTTGTGTATTGTCCAGCTCTTCAATAAAAATCTGAATTATATATCATATAGTATCTTTATATATAGAGAGAGTTCTATAGTGCCTAACTATGGTTAGGGGTCAAAGTTTTTCAGTTTGTGGGACCACCACTCAATGAAAAAAGTCAACACCCCAGGCCGGATTCGAACCGGCATAGACCTCAAATGTTTAAGACTGTTTTAACCACTGAGCTACGGGCGGCCCATTATATTGTTAAAGTTTTACATAAAAATAAATTGGGTTGTTAAGTCGTTCCTTATTTGAACTGCGAAGTTCAGTAAATTCTCGCTTAAGCGGGGAATGATGAGTAAATAAGAATTTCTGGTTACTAATTAATTAATGTGAAGTGCATAAATATTTAGTTTTCTTTCTTAATAATTTTTTGTTGGTCCTCTTTGTTTATTTCCTGGATTTTTTTCTAATTACTTTTTCCTTGTTGTTTTAGCTAGATATTATAACAGTGAAAAATACAAATGAAAGTGAACGGAAATACAAATGAAAGATAATTTAAACATTTTTACTTAATTTGATAATATTTTGAACTTAATTTTAAGTTCCATTTTTCAATGTTAAAACTGTGTACAAATGTATCTTAAAATTTAAATGAAGAATTTCTATGTACTTCATGTCATATAATTTCCTGTTAGCTTATTGTAAAGAAGTAATTTTAATTTTCATAAAAATTAAAATTAATTAATAATAATAATAATACTTGTCATGCTATATGTTTATCTATTATTTTATTTAGGATTATGGAACAGAATTTAACGAATCCACAACAATTTGGAATTCTTTATGACAGTAAAAAAAAGTTAATTGTTCTATAAAATTGTTAATTTATGTAAATGTCGATTTAGTGCAAAGGATACATACAGATTATTTATAACAGTTTATATAAGTTATATCCTTTTAACAGAGGGATGTATTTAGTTATTAACAAACTAAAAGGAAGATATTCCGTTCAAAGTGGGTTGACTGCAGTGACACTTGATTGGAATTCCGAGTTATTGTCAATGTTGTCCCTATAAATACTTACAATTGAGCGCTGTGAGTGATTGATAGGTAAACTTCCTGGTTCTCCGCCCATTTAACTTCATGAATGAAAACAAAAATCGATATTTGTTAGATTGTGTATTGTAGGATTATTATTTTACAAGTAAATGTGTATAGTAATAATGATGTAATCTGCTGCAACCCAAGAAGGGTCAGAGGTTCAGTACTTTGTAAGGAAGTACTGTTTTTGAAACGACGGTTATAGTAGGTGATTTTTTTTTTTTTTCAAGATCACGCTTATTTGACCCCCCGCCCCCCTCCAATTAAGTACAGATTTAATAATTATCTATGACAGGACTTGCTGGATTCTCATATGCACATTATTTTCTTTTTCTCCCCGTTTTATAATTTTAATAGTACTTATTCTCATACTGCTTTTATCTTGTTATAATACCTTCACTTTACAGTTTCTTCCAATACTACTCTATATTATCTGTTATTTTCTAATGATTTTGACATTCCTTTTAATGATTGTTGTCTTGTTTTTGTTCGTAGCCCCGATAAGGCCTGAATTACTGGCCGAAACGTTGGCACAAATAAAATAAGTTTTGACTTGTTTGTTTTCTACACTGACCGCATTTCCAACCATCTTCTCGTGTAATATCTACGATCAACAACTAACGCATCGTTAGGGGTATTCATGATATTGTGTTAAATGTAAAATGTTTTACCATTATTATAGCATTGTGAGCAGCCCTATTTAAAATTATATTAAATGATAAATGTATAAGAGCTCCTTGCGGATTTTCTGAGCAACTTATGTATAACCTTTCCTTCTAAAACTTTGTTATTGTTTACTTCCAAGTTTTGATTACAGTAATTTATTACAACATGCCTAAAGCAAGTGAAAAAAAGTAGAAGTGTAAAAGTTTGGCTACTGCTTGTCTTTCTTAAAACGTCCAAAACACAAAACAAAAGAAAAAAAAAACTACGGGTTACTTACTCGTAGTTTGTGTTTTTTTTTCTTTTTTAACACAATAAATAAAACGGTGACAAGCTCAGCTGTTCTGTTTCGTGGCGTCATTCTCCATTTAGCAGACCTAGTAACAGACTCTCACCCATGTTGAATGTTGAACTAAAGATCATGAATAACCCTATTATAAATGACCATTACTATATTCATCTTTGTTTTCTGTTTTTTTCCTTCAGACAAAAAGGTGTTATGATATAAAAAGGTGACGCTGCACCCTTTTGGTGTCAAGAAAGCACACATATTTTCTTTACGTTTATTCTCTGGTGTACGGAAACAATCTTGTGGGATTTACCTAGCGGTGACCCCACCGCCGCAATCCTGTATGAACTTCTAAATCCTCGAGAAGGTAATCTCTCATTAAGCCCATCTTGGCTCTTAATGCCTCGAACGTATCGCAGATCGTGACAACCTGTTCTATAATCTCCAGAACACCACACTTGTTGCACAGTGAACCATGAAGCTTGGCTCTAAACCCACTAGACTCTGTCCAGAATTGAGAGATTCATCAGTACATGAGGGACTAGGTGTATTGCTAGCAGCCGTTGCTTTACTCAAGAACATTGTTCTTCCACCTTGTTCAATACCAAGACAATGTGTAAGTTAATAGGTTACTTCTTTCTAATAATATATATTTATACATATTATCATTTATTTGAATTCGTAAGTATCGGATTATCTCGATCCCCTATGTCCTATATATATATAAATATATATATATCTATTTAACAAATATATTTTATCGGATCATTATTTTATAAAAGAAAAGCGAAAATTGTGGATATAATTTATTTCATACTCGAGAGTTAGACGCAGAGCATATTATACCGTCCTAAAATATAGTCCGGGACTAATTTCCGAACCTGAAGGAGTATATGACGACTACATGTTGAAGCAGATCGTTAGCGGCCTCACTTCTACCGAGGTATTTATAGGTTTCAAAGGTTCCCAGTATTATTTTACTCTCAATCATTGCTACATATACGCTAACAAATACGTTTGTGTATGAGTATTTATAGTTTAAAATGTGTTAATAACTTTAACTTTGTTTAATAATAAACAAGGATTCATTTTAAATGTTATATTTTCGTAATCTGCTTCACTAGATAATTCATCAAATTCTTCCAATAACACACATGGGTTCAATTGTGTTACCGGAGACATGTAAAGAGGAGATTTAGGAGAGCATCCTAAGTAATTGAGTAATTACTTATTATAATTAAACTAATAAATTACATTATAAAAACAAATAATTCGCCATAACAATAGCATTAAGCTGAATATATTTCCATAAATGTATAAAGAATAGGTGTAGATTTAAAAAAATATTATATTATCTATCTATAGAGAATGTTACGTCTTCTTAACCCAATCTTTTTACAGATACTTCTAGTTAGTTCAACATGTGTGTTCTCAGTCTTTATGAGTTATCTGATCGTTGAATCACACGTCTGCCAAGTTCATCGTTGAAACGCTCTGTTGGTTTTAAGTTAGGGTTATCATTTGCACTAAATTATATCAGTCACAAAGACGATCATTTCCACATTTTTGACGTTTTTATTTTTATACATGACTTTGTTGTTGCAGAAAGTAAACGTTTCTCCAATAAAATGTAACTCTGCTTCTGCTTTTCTGGCACTTTTCAATTAAAGAAACTCGGTCCACCACCATCTGAGTTGTATGTTATTGAGCTATGTCTCAATTGAATTTACGTTGAGCTCTGATCTTGTAACGGATTTCATTGGTGACCAAGCTCATTACAACTATTCTTCATCCCCTGTTAGTTTAGCTATTCTAAGTCTCTGCCCTATTTGTAACAGCATGAGCTTTACTGATACCTTTATCTAGTCTCAGAAACAGAAGCGATTCAATGAGCTCCCGGAGTTCGGAGCGTTTGACATCTGTTGGCAATCACTTTGGTCAAAACATTCTGAAATTTTGCATCACCGTCCTCCTTAGATAGTTCCTTTAATCTTTTTCAAAAAACAAATGTTCTGGTGAATGAACCATGTCGATTTCAAAAGTTCTACAGCGTTTAAAATACTTTTTTTTTTTTCTCATTCTAAAGGTTTTTAGACAAAAAAAATAATTTAAATCCTCCATTTAAGAAAATTCGTGACCCATAGAAATAGTGGTGAAATGATTCCACAAGAAAATATTGAGATGCGCCGGTTTTTTCAACTTGAATTTATGTCTTCTTTTAATATTGAAAATTCAAGTTTAAGGATCCTGCTTTGTTCAAGTAAAAATAATATTTTTGTTGATGTTTTGATTTTAAATGTTATGAGCTTAATGTTTTTCTGGTCAGTCCATTTAATTATGGTACGAAACATAAAATGGAGGATACATTAGTAGTTGTGTAGTAAAAAAAAAAAATTCCTTCCCAATGAGATGTTTTATAACCTGTTATCACACATTAGGACTTAAAAAGGGCTATCTTATTTTGAAATTGGGTTCTCTTTATTAAGACAATTTGATGTGTTGTGAGTTGTTGACCTTTAATTATGATGTTTTGCCGTTGACTTCCTTGTCGCGGGTTGCATGAGCCTCGGTAAAGGATTGCTGTGTGGCGGTTACTATAGTAGTCCTATCGATTGTGTTTGTTCCATCGGTGCTAGCCGGTGTTAGTCGGAGGAGGAGGCATGCTCAAGTTCTGTCGCTATCACCCTCAGGTTAGTTTGTTTCAAAAGTACAAATGTTTATTGTACAATTGTTCCCAGGAGTTGATGGACCAGCGGCGTGAAACTGAACTTTTTTGTCGGTGCGATACTCAATGATACTGTGATATGTTCGATTCTTTCGTTTAAATGCCGTAATACAGGTTATGGAAATGTTGTGTACTTCTTCTTCTTACTTGAATAATTCATTTTTAAAATACCAATGAATATTGAAAATAATTTCATTTAAAATATAAACTAAAAATTTAACTGATTTGTTTCTTTTCATTAATATTTTTTTCAGTTTTATGATTGTGATATAGATTGTCTTATGTATATATGGTGATATTTTGAAAAAAATTATTTTCAAAATATTACTGAACCTTGCTACTAAAAGTTTAACCCATACGTTTCTTTTCTTCTATATTTTTTTTGTTTTACTTCTTTGGTACTTTCATTACTATAGAACAAACGTGATATTTTAAGAAAAAAATTAGTTGACTGTTTATGTTTTCAGTAATTTTTAAAACATTTTCTAAATTCTAATCGGCAACTCTTACGATAATATTAGATGACTGCTTATTTCTATGCCCTTCATGTCGAAGCTTAAGATGTTTGAGGACCGAACTCCAATTTTTTTTAACGATTGCCTTGGAGTTACATCGTTTCTTAATGTAAACGTTTGTAGAAAAATGATCCATTGTTACAGCTAACAATCTAGAGGGAATGGAAAAGACAACTTATCGAAGAGGAAAGAGATAATGGGGTGCGTGATTCGAAGAAATAGAAAACCGGGGATCGAATGACAGGGTTTCTTCCAAAGAGATTAAGACCAATATTTTAACCAAGAATTACTGCTTATAAAGCGGTTGATTTAAGATTCCTCGCTTAAGACAGATCATGAAAAATGGCCGAGTAGTTCCACTGTTAGCTTACAAAGATAGAAGTAGAGAGATTACCTTAACAAACTAGGCCTCTTAATGAACTTGGCAATCTATAATCTTGTATTGCACATTGAAAATGCATTGCAAAGAATTTGAGATCGACATCGCAGTAAGGCAGGACTTGCCTAAGAAAAATGTAGTATGACATATGGAACAATCTAGATAACGAAACACTATTTCTGGTCATTTACTCTTACAAGTAAAATTCCAGTGACCATTTTAACGTTTAGAACTCGTAGTTTGTTTGTAATTGGCGCCTTATTGATTTAATTGAAAATAAAATACAGCAAATTATAAACATTAAAACAAATGACATATTTGTAATATCATTAAATAATTTCCCAGCTTAGCACAGGAAATTGCCTAAATAGGATGAATTGGTTGCAAGAGGGGTGATGAACTTTTCAGATCTTGTAGTGGGATCTTGTGCTTGTAGTATGTTTGAAAATTTTTCATTGGGATGACTTTAATTGTTGTCTTATATTTCAATGTCTATTCTTTGCGAACTATTTCGTTTAAAATGAATTGATAATAGAGTCATATAAAGAAAAAATTATTATTTTTGTTAATATCCACTTTTTGAGTCTAAGCCTCCTTCAGGATCTATCATGCTTGTGATTTTTTAATTACAATGACGATGTCGACAGTAATACAGTAATCTCGATGCCGACAGTAACACAGTAATCTCCTTGAAGTGATAATTATCCAACTAGGGATTTCGCACTTTCACACTTCAAGCTAATTTAATCTTTAGTTGAATTTTTTTTTATAAATATCTATGATTGTTTTGTATATTGCAAACGACAAAGATCAAGACATCAACATTCCTATCCAAGCATTGTGACTTGACTCAGTTTTGTGTTAGGTTTAATAAGGTTACATAGGTTATCATTTGGTTTTGTTTCTCTAGTTGTTTTTCTACATATTATTTTCTTATCATTTAATTTTTACATTTTTGTAAATATGGTATGAATAAGTTCTCTTAGCTCTGTTAGTAATTTCTCAATGTATATGACAGAATTTAATACTACACAATTAATAAAATAAATTCATATAATTACTTCATTGAATATTTTTGAATTAAGTTATTAATTCTATATCTAATCAATTAATTTTTTAGTATAAATTTCCCAGTTGAAAGCTCATTCTTCTATGATTCATATTTTTTTTCTGAAAAACAAAGGAGCCTTTTCCTATATGACTGAGGAATCGGGATTTCCTGCTCCCCACCTCATATATCGTTGATTCCTTGTAATTCGTTTTTTGTTTTTATTGTGTTAATTGTTGAATGTTATTGTTTCTTAAGTGAAAATTGTCCTGAAAGTAAATTTATTATGACCTATATTTAATTTCAATTTCTTATTTTGCTTCAAAATTCTATCTTATTTTACTTTCCCAAAATAATTCAACAAGTAGATGAATTTTAATTTAAATTCCACTTTTCATAATAATATGGTTTTGAATTGGAACTACTAATACGTCATTAATATTTTGGTGTAACTGACCAAGGTTGAATTGAATGAAATGAGGAGACTGGTGGCCTCGGACTGAGGTGACCCACCGGCTGTGCCCCATCGACCCCCAGGCCTCCGGCCCCGTATCCAATCCGTCACCCAGCACCATGCTCTGGAACCAGGAAGCCCTAATTAACTCTTGTTTAGCCTGTCCCAATTGCCCTGCCATCATCCTTTAATTTATTTCAATTTAAAGGTTTGTCTCTTCTGCTCCTGGCTCGGTTTTTAAAACTGAAAGGTAGTTTTTAAATTATAATTGAGCCCATTGCAAATAGCTGAATATTACAAATTGATTAATTCAAGGTTTATATATTTTGTTAATGTAAAGGGTGGCCTTTGTTTTTGCCTATCTAGTATTGTTACACATTTTTATATCACAGTTTTTTTTTTTTTATTCATAGGCGACAATCTCGTAGACCAAAAAAACAATAATTACATTTTTATTCTATACGTTCGTTCAAATTGTAACTTGCAAATGTAAACCTAAGAAATGTTATAAACTATCCTGTATCTTAGAGTTACAGAACTATTTTTGCTTTACCCAGATGTGTTAATAAGTAATGTACTAGGCCAATTGCGACATGTTTTACAATATATATAGATATAGTTTTATTTTAACTTTTATTTTTCAGTTGTAATATTAGAAAAAAAAAAAAGCTTTACTTTTTCTTACTTGAGGGATTACAGGGAATTTTTATTTTATTTATTAACAACTCAAACGATTATAGATAAACTTGTTGCAAGAATATAAAAAATCTGGTGAGGTGGGCGCATCACACAACTCTCACTTACCACCCTTCTTAGAGTTGAAATTAATCATTGCTCGTTTCAGAATATTTAATATAAGCATACAAATATTTTAATATCCATCCCTGCCGCAGTACTTCCCTATACTAAATTTTTATATGAGCCTTTCGGTTCAAATTTTGGCCAACTCCAATATCAACAGTTTGTAGAAAAGTTCTTTTAATATCATTTCTTTGCAAATATGCCACAAATCTAAAAAGGTAGCAGTTAATTAAAATTTACATTTTGCTCTCAACTATTTATTCGATGCTATATTATTGTATGAATTTTGAAAATATAAATAATGATTAAATGGGAATTATCATCCTGTCAACTGAAATAAAACAGTAATCATTTAATAATTATGTCGGCATGACAACAGTTAGACAGGCGGGAAAAATGAAAATATCCGAATGCCCCGGCTCATTCAAACTCTTGTTAAAACAAATCTTTTATTTATGCGTTATTCGCCATTCTCCATTATCTTCTAATATTATATTTTCTTAAATCTTTCCAACGGTGTATAATACGTCTATATTACAACACTTATTTCCGTAAATGTGTTTTCAAACTGGATAAAATATTTTTCCTATTAACCTTAAGTTAATTATCAAATTCTTTCTCCTTGACTTTTTCAATGGGGATGAAACCTATCTGGTATTAAAGACTACATGTGTTAACATAGATAAACCTTGTTTGAGCCGTTTTTGAGAAAATTGAAGTTCAAAAAATTAATTAGGTAAATTCATTCCCTTACTGAATATTTCATATATGGGTAATTGAAAGTAAAAAATTGATCAAGAAAGTGATTCAGCTTCGATAGTCACTTACGTACAGTAACAGTACCAGAGCCCAAGAGCAGAAAAAAGTCTGTTATTTTACCATAATTTTTTAGTATTATAATGAAAACTATATATAATTACTATTTGTGAGTGCCAAGTATAGGTAGGAGGAACCTAAAATGGCAGCTGTTTTAAAACGTTAAAAAAAATTAATTTTTCATTTGGAGCTCTCAGTTGGATTTCTTTAAAACAATCAACAACACTAGAAAACCTAAGGGGACGTCATTTAAAGTAAAGTAAATTTGCTAAAATACGAGCCCTAATAGAGTTCAATTAAATTGAAGAATCAATAAATTACGTTCAATAGCATTCTAAATTGAGAGAGAAAGCTTTTTAAAAAGCAACATTTTATAAAAAAATGTACTGCAAGATCGTTTATCTTCGCAGGAATAGTAGTTTTCATGATATTGGCTAAAACAAATTTATTTATAGTAGTCCGGACATATTTTCATGTGCAAAATTTATATTCAAATGCGAATATCATAAAAACTACTACCCCTACAAAAATACGTGTTATAAACTAATTCATAGTAAGTTAAATTACTTTAATTTCGATCGCTGGTAGATATATGTACATTTTATGGTCCCAGAGATATATTTTTTCAAAAATCAAACATTTTATCCGAAGAACTAGAAATTAACCTTTTGTGAATTTATTATGTCAAATATCATAAAAACTACTATTTCTACAAAGATAAACGTTATAAACTATGTTATAGTAAATTTAACTAGCTTTATTATCCGTGCTGGCAGATAGCTGTACGTCGAATGGTTCCTGAGATATATTGTCCGAACAACTATAAATCAATTTATTTATGCAAATGTCATGAAAACAACTACTCCTCCGGAGATAAACGCCAGGAACAACTTAATAGTACATTAAACTAGCTTTAATTTGAGTGCTAGTGGACATTTATACGTCTAATGGTTTTTGAGATTAGATATTTCAAAATAAATTCACTAACATCTTTCAGTACAGTTCTATGAAATATTGTTTTTTAAAAAGCTATCTCTCGAGAAGTATTGAACGTAAATAGCTCTATTAGGTCTAATATTTTAGCAAATTTACTCTACTTTAAATAATGTCTTCTAAGGTTTTCTAGTGTTATTGGAAATTTTAAAGGTATAGAACCCCGAGTGAAAAGTTTTAATGTTTTGAAACAGCCGCCATTTTTTATTCCCCTACCTATACTTGGCAGACTCATCAATTTTGACTATTGAAGTAATCAAAAATTGGGGGGAAATAACTGCCTTTTTTTCTTTCCGGCTCTTGTTCTGTTGGTTATTATAACACTTAAGCGGAGTGAATTTAAATAGGACCTAATTGTCTTTCGCTGTCATTTGTTTTAATTTAACGATATGTCGTACTAATCTTAAAGGTATATGATTGTTTTTTTTTTTACATTAGTGTAGTAAATAAATATAAATTTATATAAAGCAGTAAACGTTCTGAACACACCAAGAGAGTTGAAATTGTGAGGGTCAAAGACGAGAGCTCCTTGATGGTGGCAGATTGGTTTACAAAGACGACAGTGCCCGCATAGGTCCTACTAAGTGCCCAACTTCCTGCCTGCATGGCCGGCCACCTGTGCCTCATCTGTATTTTGTCACGTAATAGTTTTAGTATGCCATCATAATGGCCTCTTCAGCGCCTTAACATAATCATCCCTAATAATCACTCACACTTAATTATTTCAGTTGTAACTAATCCCTTTTGCTCGTTACGTGCACTTAAAACATCATCGTGTATATTGGAGTGGTTCCTAGAAAAATAAACATAAAATACAATTTTATTTGTGAGTAATAAGGAGAACGTATATAATGATAGGTAAAATAAAAGATAATAATTGTATGTGGAAGCATCCCAATAAAATCCTCGTGTTGATGACATTAGTGGATGGAGATGTATCAAAACATATCATACGAGAAAAATTAAATTTTTAGCTTCTGAACACCGTCTTAATTGAAGGTTTAGAAAACTTTAATAAGTTTTTATGTGAAAAGGAGAGTTCAATATTTTCTTCAAAGCTGAAATCTTTATTTTTCCTGAAACGTCACATAACACTCATTTTATTTTTTTGATGAATGGAATATGGTCCGTGTGCGGTCAAAAAAACTCAAATAGTAGATAATTATACTATTTTATTGAGCCAACGTTTCGCCCCACGTTGCAGGGCTTCGTCAGGGCTGTTTTGACGGCAGTCAAAAAACAAAGTGATTTTTTATGACATTCTAACTGTTAAAATTAAACATTTAACTATTAATTTATAAACTAGTGAAATATAGTGGTTAATTTAAATATATATGCATAGAAAATCTAACAGTCTGATATTGTGATAGGTGTACAGTTTTCGAAAATGCAATTTCATCATCATATGCCCCTTGAGAAAGGCGGCTGTGATGAGATGCTTCTTTGAGGGCGTGTAATTCGCTGAAGATGACACAAAGGCTACTGGATTAATCTTATAGCCAGCTTTCTAAGAACTGATGTATGTACCTTACTGGCTATATTTTGTTCCGTTGATCCTTGGATGACACTGGCAAATCTCAAGCGCACAATATTATCTCTAGAAAAATACAAAAAGTTATGGTTTTCAGATAATTAACGATGATCACTACATAGATCTAGTTCATTTTGTGTTTTATCCTCGGGTGTCGTTGAAATATAGCCCTTGGCTTAAAGGCTGGGGCAACTAGAATTCCTAAGACAGGGGAAAAATAATATAAAAAAGTAACACTCATATTTCATTCGGATTCGTGAGCGTTTTGTAAAACTTTTTTTTGGATATGTATTTTCAAATCCTTCCTGCTATGCTTGGTTATAGTTCCATCAGATCATTTATTACCAACTTCCCTAAGCTCGCAGTGTAAGAAGTTTAATAGTTAAAATATCCTGAAAGTTCGTGTCGTAAATTAATCATAAGCAACACTTTACATTTTTATATCTAAAGTTACACATTTATGAAACTAAAGGATTGATAATATAACAATTAGATATCTGTTTCTTATCCTTGTAATCCTGCGACCATATTAGGTATATGATTGTGCTTCTGATATTTTACATTATAAATACTTCTTTCAATTTAGCATTGTTAGTATATTAATAATGTTTTAAAACTAAAAATATAAACTATCTCCTTTAAATACATAATAATTTTATTTAAAGGTGAACAGAATGCATAAATTGAATAGGTTTGAACGCAAAACGAAAATATTTTGTTGGGAACAAATTTCCGATGCTTGAGAAGCGAAGCTCCAGAAAAAAATGTTTAATTATTTACTCGCAATTGTTTGATTATTCGTCTTGCTACCCTTGGGTCTTCAAACGCCTAGATTCGCCTATGGATAATTGTTAGTTATTAGTCTATAATCTACATCATATCTACCTGGATCACTTAATATTCACAATGAGATAATGTTGATAGTGGTTTATATAAATGGTACTTGTTTGTGTTCATTTTTTTCTTCAGAAATGACCGACACTATTAATCCGCTTGGTTAGCTAAAGTAATTTTTTTTTCAGAAACAAAAAATGTTTATTGTGGTCTGGAGTCATGTTCTTAATTATGATTATTTGTCTTTTCCATCTGACTATAATGATGACTAAAATTTCCTCTTTTTTTTCGAAACCACTTTTTGCCTACAATATTAGTTGGATTAACACAGTTTTAGTTTGTAACCGATGTGGCTTCACCGTTTCTTTCTTGTAGTTCCTGCAGGATCGTGTTTCCTATCCGACAATTAGAAATAGAACTATTATTAAATTAATTGTAACTACTTTCTTGTCTTAAAAATAAAAACTTTTGCAGTTCCATTCTGTGATACTTCAGCTATAGCATTCTGAATAAGAGAAAATGAAGTGTAGATGTTGGAAGTTAATTTGGAATCTGGATGAGTGTGTGAGGGGGCCAATTTCCTTGTGTGAGGGGACCGGTTTGTCCTGGCCTTCCAACATATAGGGCTTCAAATCCTCTTGCTTTTATTCCGTTGGAGATGTTCGCCTTTCTGTTTTTCTCTTCCATTCATCCTCAGGAATCTGCTACATATAATATTTATTGTTTTATTTCTGTACATAGTATAATTATCTTATTGTCGTTTGTTTATTTGTCATTCTGTTAAAAAATGAGGGTTTTATATATGTTTATTATTATTTGAATTATTTTTCTGGCTGTATATTAAATATTTATCCTAATATTCCATACACTTAAGGCGATTAATTTCAAAACTGGTTATATCTGTTTTCGAAACTTTAACTGGAGATATCGAAAATGTACCATTCATTATTTGACTACATGTCCTGTTCGACAACGAGAAATCTATTATTTTCAACCCATTTTTATACTAGATTGATTTTCTGTTAACGTCATTGCTCGGTGAAGTGGATTGCAAACCAGTGAAAAATAAATTAAAAATAACTAATTACATTTTAAGATTAATATTTCTAATTTAATACATTTTACTAATGATTTTTTTTTTTCATTTTCAGGTAAGCTTAGAAACTTTCTACTCAAGGGGTACTCTAATTCTTAGTCAAATTAAAAGTGATCAATGGTTCACTTAATTCCCTAATTAAAGTTTAAAAAAATGCATAGGTGAGTACAATTTTTGTTTAAAAATATTGTAAATTACTTATTATTTTAATGGGAATTCTGGATAAGCTAAAGGTCATTAGTTAATTGTTGTTTTTGTTTAAAGAGAGCAAAGTTTACAAAGTATTTTAAAACGGAAAAAGCGAGAAGTTTGTTCATTGGTGTTTCAGGCTTTCTAATTTGTACGATATAGATTTATACCTGGAATTATTATTTTTTTTGTCATTGTTTTGGATTTGATTGAAAATATTTGACAGCTCAGTATTCCGCATCGTTTATTGTTCAGTCTTCTCCTTTAACCTTCTACGTCCTAAGTGTATTTATCATTTGTTGGTGTATCAAGGTCCAGACCTCTACCTGGTTCTTCGTCACTTATTTTGTTGTAGAACCTTGTAACAAATTCTTTCAGTATTACTTCATTGCTGAATCTATGGTATGAGTTATATGTATTATTTGTTATTGAACTGTAATTATTGATATCCACTATTATTTTCTGTAATTAAAAAAATAATAATCTATTCATTTTGTTAGTATTCAATATTTAATTTGATTTCGACTATAAATCCAAATCCTTTTTTAAAAATAGTAATATCAATTTATCAGTGTTGAGAGTTCTATAAATTTTACAGAAACTCTAGGGCAAGGGATGACTATCGATTAATAGGTACTATTGTTTATCTATCAATTATTTTCGATGTTTTATGCGCTTCTCGTCATCACCGAGAAGTTGGCAAAATGAAATGTTGTTTAAATACAATTTAGTACTTTATGCATTGAAGTACTCCATACGTTCTTTACTTTCTATCCACTTGATTTCTATTTAGTTAATCGTCGTATGGTGAATTTATTTCTTTAAAGAAAACAATTTCGTCACTGTTATTTATAGATTTTTTTAATATAAAAATAAGATTAAAAAATAAGGTTGTATTTTTAACTTCTAAAAACACGAATTTTGTTTACAAAATTTTTTTAAAATTATTTCCGAGTTATTTGAATCGAACTGAAAATGGTTCATTGCTATATTTCTCGTGTTGATAAGGTGCATAATATATTTTTCTCAGAATTGCGTAAATATTATTGAAAAGTTCAGTGTTTATTTCTCAATTGTATATTTAGAGGCCCATCTTAAATGTAATATAGTCGAAAAAACACAACTAATTTTGATGTTTGGTACCTTATCATTTTGACGTTGATGTACGGTTCGTTCCGGTCATTAATTTGAAAAAGATTAGTTTTATATTTTAGTTGGTACGATTATTATAGTAGGAGTTTTTAACAGTGAAAATAATTTGTTGTTTATGATTATTTTGTAAATTTGTAGGATGATTTTCGTTCGTGACTGTCGGTATGTCCATTCATTCCCTGCCCCAGAGGGAACCTGACGTCACCAACAGAAGAAGCCTGATAATAACTGACTGGTCGCATCTAGTTTTTTCCTTTAACGCGTCACCAGCAGGAAATGTCTTCTCATGTCTCATGAAATTTCCGGTTTTTATTTAGCAAAGTGTGTCACCAATGTGTATGTGATATGTAGAGTTACTGATTTCACCATTTAATACTTAATTGCAGCTTGTTTAATTCACAATTAAATTACGAGTATGTCCAGTATGTTCTCTACACCAGTGTATGTTGTTTAGTTCAAGAACCAAAATTTATCCACAGTCCATTGCTGAGATTAGAATTAACAAATTTTTAAAGACTGGTATACTGTTTCTGTTATTTATAAGAAAATCAAATAGCCTAGCTTTTATGAGCATATTTAGTTGTTGTAATTTTTTTTTGGGGGGCCCTGTAGTAAAAAACTAAATTTGCTACTACGAAAGATCTGTACAATCTGTGTATCAGCCAATTTAGTTTTAAAATTTTATTCATGACTTTATCTGCCGGACGCCTAGTGTGGAGGATATGGATCAGAAACTGAAAATAGTGCCAAAGTGTTGGAGTTTTATTTTCCTGAAAAGTAGTGAAGATCTTTGGAAGTAGCAAATTTGTCTTTCCACTGCTGGCTTAGGTCCAAAGAACATAAAAAATTATAACTACATGACTAATTTAGCATTTAAATTTTCTTAATTGTGTTTTCTAATGTGGGAGTTAACTACTGATTGTTAATTTCTGTCATATTTTTATTTTTACATTTCACAGAAAAGTTTAAATTGCAGAATGTATTTATATTTACTTAAGCTGTAGATGATGGCCTTGCGTGTGAGTGAAAGTAAAAAAATAATTTATCAGAATTGTTAGGTTTATTTTAAATAGTTGACTTATTTGTAAATGATTTAGGTTCTTGGGAAACTATGCACGAGCGCATAACCTGGACAATCTTCCCCAATACATAATTCATTGCGGATTGGAGATGGATCGATATTATGGAGGGCGTTTACTTCAATTTAATAGGCTTGTTCCGACGACCACTTTTGACTAAGAAACCTTCAGAAGCATGCCCCGTACGATTTTTTCATTTCAAATTCTGTACTACGGATTCACCTTATAGTTTTTCATAGCAAAGTGATCATTGGAATTTGTAAGACACCATCATTGCTGCGTTCTACATTAGTATATAATATTTGTCGATTGGTAATTAGTTCCTATTTAAATGCATAATTGTTAGTGTAGCCTTATTTCTTAAATGGCTTCTTTTAAAAATGAAATAGTAGTCTTAAACAATTTATCAGTAGTAAGTTAATAATTAATTATTAAAAGGCTAAATAAATGCATATGACCTAGTTTCTTATGTCTTATTCCACGCATTCTAATTAGCATAATTACATCTTTTTAACTGTAAAATAAAAATTCACTTCTTAGGTTCGTGTAACAACCTCGTAACTAAACCATCAGATGGTCAGCTTTTTTATAAAGCCTAATATAATGTAAGGTATGTTCCAAGAACCACGTTTGACTGTAAAAACACGAAGAGTATGTGCAGTACAGGTTTTGGAATGGAAAACCTCAAAAGTATGTTAAAAAAGAAGGTATTGGTTTTTTATTTCTATCTTAATATAGAAAATGAGTTTTTTATTTTTATTTTTTTTTTTATTATTATTTTTTTTTTTATTTATTTATTTTTTTTTTTTATTTTAGTATGTATGAGATCATTTATCAATATTACCTATTGCCCACAACTGTGTGGCAGATTGTAATATCTATCAATAAATAAATCTATCAATTTAAAAAAAAAAAAAAAAAAAAAAATATAGAAAATATATGTTTATGTATTAAAAATCGCTCTTTCAAATTACTAACTTATACATGATTGTACTTTATCAAATTATTTTGTCGATTTTGGTCTTTCTTTATCATTCAGTTCTATTTTCGCATATGTACTTTTGGAGATTCCAAAAATTAACTGAAGAAATATGATTCATCTAACGTTTTAAATCAATATGTAATTTGTGAATATCACCTAATTATTGGACAAATGATTAATTTTGATATTAACTTAAATTACTTTGAGATGTTGAAATGGGTATTAGAGATAAAATATTAATATGCTTGGGCCAATGATACGACTATACGTTTACAGAATACCTTCGCCTTGTTTGAATTTATTTTCACTGAAGGTCTGGTAGTCATTCCTCAACACTAAGAACTGCTTCGGTTCTCGAAGTTTTACTGGAATAATTTTCTAATTGCTTAGTATATTTTTTACCTTGGTTAGTATAGATAATACAGACATATTTAGTTGTTGTTGTTGTCTGGGGCTTAAGGGCGTAAAACCCTGAGGTCATCAACGCCCATGTTTCTTGCTTTATATTCTATTTCTATAATTCTATTTCACTTTAAATAATTTCGAAAAAAATTTAAATAATTAGTTCTATTGGTATTTTTTATTACGTATAACAGATTTTCTGGTTTAAATCTTATTTAGAAGTCCATTCCTTTTTAAGAAAACTAAGACCATTTCCACGTTCTTCTGGTCATCATTCAGAGCATCCGATACACTCGGTCCTACTCCCAATCTACTCAAGTTCGCAGAATAAAAATGGCACTTCTCAAATATGTGACTGATCTAAGTACACTGTTGCAGTATTGACATTTTGGCGGTGGCTGCTTACTGATCAGATATCTATGAGTTAAACTCGTATGACCTATTCTCAATCTGGCAATAGCTACCTCCTCCCTGTGATTGGAACGGTATGATGTGGTCCATGGTTTAGTGGTTTTTTGATGGTTTTTAATTTGCTTGGCGGGCTTGGATTTTTTTCCTTTGGATTTTAGACATATTTAGTTATAATTTCTTATGAATAAATTAACGATAAATAAGTAAGTAAAGTGATAACTTAATTGGTAAAATGACAAATAAATTAGTAAAATATTATATAAATTTCAATATTTAGTAATTTGAATGAGTGATTTTTAAATACATAAACAAATATTTTATATATTAAGATATATATTGTGAAGTATATTTCCAATGGATTAATTCTCTTTCTAATTTTCAATATAATTATATTTTGACGCTTAATCTGTTGAAGATGTATTTGATTTATGTTTGAATAATTTTCTAATCACTAGGATTGGGAAACGAAAATATCCAGTTATAATTCTATTTATGTACTAGGAAAGTAGAATATAAATGACATAAATGGTAGCTGAAGATTTCTTATTAACGTTTAAGCAATGTTTGAATTAGCCTTGCGTTGTTGGAGTTCCGAACTTGGGTTTTTTGCCTTCCCGGGTCCTATATATCATTAGTGGCTTTCCCTGTATATCTTTAGATTCCTGTTAAGTTGCATTATTCGATTCTTATATCATCCCGTTATGTTTGGGTGTCCACCAGCCGAGATCGTGGAAATTTTAAACTTAACTTTATTTTTAATTCCATTGGAAAATGTTTTTTTTCTGTTAAACAACGATTCCTATCCCAAAATCCAACTGGTTACTCGTAAAGGTAAAACTGATTTTATCTTAAATTTAATTACTTTTCACATGGCGACCATGGACCCCTACTGTCAGACATTTGCTCTGCGCCACGCAACACTCATTTCGCGGCGACATAAAACCTGCTTGCGTGCCCCCTCCTCTTGCTTCCTCTGTAATAATCGAGCGGCTAATGAATGTATTTACAAAGAGGCATTGAATAGTAATCTGTCATTTGCTCCGGTAATACTACTTCTAGCTCTGCTACTTAATTTACAGAGTTTTGCTCTACTTTCCTAATACAAAACTTTTCTCTCTCTACTTTTCAAAAATATATAAAATAAAATTTACTTGGTTTAATGCTCAATATAGGTTATAATTTTTCTGCATCACTTAATTAGTAGTCTTGAACAGAAGTAAAGTTCTGTTGAGATTTTTTATTTAATGCGTTATTAAATATAATTGATTATATGTTATATATCAAACGTGTTCTTATAAAAGTACCTCTATCTGTATGAATTATGAATTACGCTTTCTCGTTACTGAATTATGATGCATTGTATCCATGCAGTAAATACAATAAAAAAAAAACTTAAAAACATTTAAAAAAACTTTCGTTAGAAGTGAAAATTTTCACTCGCATTTTACCTTCTAAACATCAAGGAACAAATTTGATTTTAAATGGAATATAGGAAACCTTTGTCTGTAGTCATATTTGTGCTCGGCCATAATCGATCTAATTGCTCATCCTATTTTGTAAAATTTTCAGAGATCGTTTGTGTTAGTATCTAATTAATTCTATCTACTATTTTATCTCATGTAAACCTAAACCTATTTTTCTTGGTAAACCTGTATTTCGAAAATACATCCGATTTGCACTGAATTTGAAGGGAAGTTATTTTCATCGTGTCCTAGAGAAAATTGCATGAAACAGTAACCTCTTCTTTCATCACGAACAAAAGCATTTTTCTTGTCACATATTTTCAAACATTGCTCATTCCCTAGATTTTATTCTCTAACGACTAATCGAATTTATTAAAAAATAAAAATTGTAAAGTTTATTCCTTAATATTGAAATATAGATTAGTTTCGTATAGGTTGAGTACATAAGAAGTCTCTAGAAATATTGAGGAAACTGACCTATCTAATTGGAAACGTTTTCATTGGTTCTTATGGCAACGAATTTATGAAAGAATTCTGAAAACCATTAAGTTTTTGTGAATTATGGGAAAAAAGTGGTTTCATATTTTACGAAAACTGTTGCATATAGAATTATTTTGTTTTTGCGTAAATTATGTACACAGTGCAATAATTAATTGCTATTATTTAAATACTAGATATACTGTATAGTAATTTATTTGAAGTATATCCTATTTAAATAAAAGTACACAATATATGAATATAATAAAAATACAATTTTTTAGAGATTGGTTGTAGTTGGCCATATAATAATATAAGGAGATGCTGATTGGAAGAGTGAGAAAGCAATCTCATTTCAGGTAAAACTTGGCGAGAGTAGAAACTCTCCTTTAGTTTACTTATTGTTCTCCCCAGTGCCATTACGGGCCAAAAATCAAATCTAGCAAGCAAAAAAAAAAGTTAATTAAAAACTAAACTCAACAACTGAAATAATTCTTTTCCATACTTAAGAAGTATATCTCCTTGGAGATATTGGTGGATTGATAGTGAAGTTAAAAAGTGGAAATTGGTTTAGTTGTCGGTTACGTTTCAAATCCGAACCAAACTTGGACTCTTATATTATATTATATTATAATTTAATTAATATATATGTTCATAATACTGCTTATATTTTGACATGTACACAGTTGTTTAATGTTTTGTATTTAATGGGATATTTATATCTCACAAGTCCTTAAATATAGTAATTAATAATTATTTCGATTGTGTAAGTTAAATTTTGTAAAAATGAGTATCAGTGTGAAGATATTTTAAGATGAAATAGACAGAATATAGTTTTAGTTTAAAAAATAGAATAAATTCGTGTTTTGAACTAACTTTATTTATTGAAATATATTTCATTACAAAATTGTGTTAATTTATACCTCGTTTCGTTTTTTTTAGATATCATTTTTTATCCGAACTTTCTGTTGTACAGTTTGTTGATATAGAATAGGGTCTGATTTATCCACTCCCTGTAACTTTCTCAGTCGGATGTACCTCGTTGGATATTCAAGGTAGAGAACAATATTATGTTACAACAATATTTACTTAGCCGTGGTTGATTTAAATTCTAGAACTAGAGAATCAGTTCCAACGAGTTATTTCTAATGAAATTAGTGCTACCAACTGTTACTGATAATAAGTAAATTTATTAAATGATTAAATTATTCTATGCGGTGTGCTCACAAACGAATTAGTTTAATTTGAATCTAAAAAAAATAATAAATAAATTATAAACTGAAGTAACATATTCCAGATGTGGAAGCTGATTAATTATTTATTAATTAAACTGATACCTCAAATATCTAGTCAATAAAAATTATGTAGCTTCAACAATTATGTAGCTTTACAATCCTATAGTAAAATAAATGAAAAATCTGACAGAACTATTTGATAAAAATTAGCTGTTTTAGTTAAAAATTGCTAAAGTGTGCTAAAGTCCCAATCAAGTGTTCGCTTTTATGGGAACAAGTTAGTATTGTCGTGTCAGAAGTAGCTCGTCTTCGAATCCGGTATGTGTGGGTTGACTTTTATTTCGTAATGGACCTTGGAATAAATCTCTACTATGACTCTCTGGCTATAAAATAGGTTGATAACCTGTCGGATAACCCGTCCTTCCTGCTCTGGTTCGAGTGAATTGAGTCGTAAACTAAATGAACAAATATTTTATATGTTTATTTCTTTTGATTAGATTAGTTTAAATCATGAAATATTTTCAATTCTTCCTCTTAATTCAATCGTGTTAATAATTGTTTAAATAATAGATGGAAATAGACTTGTTATTTTTATGTGGGCTTGAAAAACTAATGACTTTTCAATTTTCTTTTCCGAACAAGTAACGTTGCAATTTTTTTTTTAATAATTAAAACTCATTTTTTTATCAGAGATTTAAATATTTATGTCGTAGTTACCAATAACAGGTCATTTTGCCATCTTTAGTTGCTCAAGATAATATCGTATTGGTTTGAAAGCTTTATTCATGTATCGATTTAAGTGACCCGTTGTAAGATATTTGGACTCGCCTCTGGTCGAAGGTAGTGGCTCCAAGCTCGCATTGTGTCATGGCCCCCTAAATCGTGTGAAACTGACGACACTCGTTTAAGGTTTAGTAGAGGGGGAGAGGCCACATTCCGACGGAAGTGGCTACAACTTCGTCAGCGGAATACCCGATCATCGCTCGGAGCGCAGTGGACACAGTGCATGATAATGCCCAACGCAGTCCCTGAGTAGCATCATTATTCTGTCTTTCTCGACTATCTATTGTTCAGGTTAACGTGCCTTTGTTTTATCTCTATGATTGGGTGTCACCCGTTTCTATTGAGTACATACAATGATGTCGCAACAGCCATATCCATTGTCTCTAGCTACAATAGAAGAATGCCAATTTACAAAAAGATTATGCAATGTGTCAATATTTATTTTAGTTTTTCTGCTATTGAGGAAGAGCAAAGAGTCGGTCCTGTCACAGTCATTCTTCTTATGTTACGTATTGAATTCATCCTTACGAAAAATGGTTTCGTATACTACTAGCCCTCATGTGTTAATTAAAATATCCATCGCTTGAGTTATTATATTATAAAGTTTACTTAAATTAAGTTGTTAATTACTATTATATTTCTCTTTGGGTTTCTCTTTATATCTGAAATCTTAAAAACTAAAATAAATTAGTCCATTCTGCCAACTGGGTTTGAGCTTTGTTACAATTTTGATAGTTGTAACCAATCGATGAATTTTCTATGTTTTGTATAAATCATTTATTTAAATAATAGATGGAAATAGACTTTTAAACTAATGACTTTTCAATATTTTCTTTTCCGAACAAGTAACGTTGCATTTTTTTATAATAATTAATATTCATTTTTTGACAGAGATTTAAATATTTATGTCGTAGTTACCAATAACAGTTCATGTTGCCATCTTTAGTTGCTCAAGATAATATCTTATTCGTTTGAAAGCTTTATTCATGTATCAATTTAAGTGACCCGTTATAAGATATTTGGAGTCGCCCCAATTCTTCGACGAAGCTCGCATTGTGTCATGGCCCCCTAAATCGTGTGAAATCATTTATTTCTTTTTTAATATTTGTATCCTGTTTGGACTCATGGACTATCACTGTGGGGTTCAGGTAAAAACTATACCTTAATCTTTAACAAACTTTACCTTAAACCTTAACAACATGGAACGCGTTGAATTCTTTCTGTCCAAAGTCCTTCGAACACTACATCTTCACCTTATTTTCCCATTTGTATCTGACCTTATTAAATTCAAAGTCACCACATTTGACGGGCAACTCGATCATCATCGTAATCCCTAAGCCCAATCCCTAGCATTAACTATTCCTAAACCCTCCCCCCCCTTCCTCTAGGCCCCCCGAAGATTGAAATGACAGTAGAGACCTGATTGTGTTTGGGATATTATTTTACGTTAAGTTTGAACTAGTTTTTTGTAATTTATTTTTATCTTTTATGTATATATTTTTTCTCCTCTATTTCTTACTTTTTATCATTGATTTATGTATTTGTAAATATGGTGAGAATGAGCTCTATGATCCATATTACCATTGTTTAAAAATATTACAGAATGTAATATTACACAATAAAAAAAAATTCTATCTCGTATGAAATATTATTAAATTATGGATTAATTTAAATTAAGTTATAAAGGTCTTAGTCGGATTTATGGAAATGAATTTGAGGCCACCTTTACTTAAATCAGTTTTAGAATCGTAAATTTTGATTTATGCATTGGATACTGCTTTGTTTTTGTGCTATGGTTTGTGTGTACAATTTATTGCTCGGTTTTGCAATTTAAGCTAGTCCAGTAATGGACTTTGACATCTGGATTTCGGAACGGCTTCCTATATGAATATTCATCATTCTACTGTAGATATGCAGCGCCCCAGGTAGTAACTTTGGATGTGCGATTGTATCATTGATGTAATATTGTTTTTAGTGATTTTTGAACGACTTTAATTTAAAGTTGATTTTGTGTTTAAGGAGTATTTATTTATATAACTTTTCTTTATATAATCTAAACTGAATGATTTTACCTTCTTATTTTTTATATTAAAATATTTTATTTGGAAATACGCTTAGAATTAGTTATTTTGGAAACAATCTACTTTCTATAACACAACATAGTTGTAGAAGTTAACTTTTAGATCTATTTTAAAAATCTTTTAAATGTGCTCCTGAGCGAACAATTACAGCATGGATAACTACCTTCTTAACAGTTCAAACCCGACTATTCTTAAACATGGGTTGGATATTATTGTCTTTATGCCTCCTAGTTTTACAAAAAGACGATTCGTATGATTGTTAATTCGAAAAACGCGTTCGTTGCAACGACTGATAAATGTATAAAAGTGTATTTAGATATCATCTGCAAGTTCTGCATTTGTCCTCATATTTAGGGATATACTACCTGTATTTTGGGGGTGATTTAGTAGAAATTCGCGCTATCCTTGCTACTGTGGGAAGCAACTGACGCCCGAGTTGTTTGAATTCATCACGTATCTCTTACTTTGCCATTGCATTGGTCCCTCTACTCCCGTTCCAGAATTGTAATGAGGCTCTATTGTCAGTAACTAAATTTAAACCACATAGGCTGGTAACTAGGCTAAGCTGCAGCTTTTGGGTTTTATATCCTTAAATGGCAAAAGGTGACAACAGCTAAGAAAGACTATTGGGTTTTTTTTTGGCTCGTCTTTCACTCAAGACATATAGAGATCCTGACTGGGGTTGTCAAGATTTAGCTTATAAACCTCTGTGAAATAAATATTGATTGACCCAGGTGGGGTTCGAACCCAAAACTACCAAAACCTCGGGGCAACGTGCTCGCTCGGATATCATGCCCTCTAAGTATGCTTTTGATAGTTTCAGTAAGGGAGGTGTTTGCAATGCACTGCTTAAACGCTATCTATTCGTAGATTTTCCGGAGTCGTCCTTTCTTGTTCTTGAGTTCTGAAGACAGTCCCCGTCACTGATGTTCGATCGCTAACCGATTCCTGCATTCATCAGTTCATTGTAACTTAAAATACGATGTGAGTAATGATACGTGAATAGCGTAAAGGAATTATTGAAATAATATCCCTTGTGTCTGTCTCCGTAAGGAGTGTATTTTGAACAAAATATGTTACTCTCAGCGATTGTCCAAGGGATATCGTTGTGTCACTGACAGTGTAATGTATTATTTAGTTCTTCTGTTTTGCAGGTCTTCGTACTTGTCGTTGTTTATAATGAAGCGGAGACTTATCAGAGATTTGCGAGAATATTTTCGGCACAGACTAATAATATCATTGTGATAAAATTAAAATTTTCATGGTGCTTTTATAATTATTTTGAACGGTTCTAGGTTTAACTTCATATGTCTTGAATTTGGAATATGGGAGTCCTTATGGATTTCAGTGTTTAAAATATTTGATTGTTGGGTTTATTATTGTATTAGATTCAATAAAGTAACACAGTAATTTGTGTTGAATGGTTTGGGTTGGTGAACATAGTTTGTTAATTCTGAAAGTGTTATAAGATTGTTAATTAATTATTTAATGTACTTTTGTACATTTTTTTATCATATTCAATGATAGGCTAATATTTTTGTCATTTATAGATAGGTTATTATAGGTATTATTGTAATTAGCTATTATAATTGTAGTATGAGCTACAAATATCATTACGTTCAAACAAATTTTGATCCATTCGCTGATAAGTTTTCCTTTACGGTGATGGCTGATTGAGAAAATATACAGGACTGTGTCATTGGTTAGCTTCGGATTTTTACGCTCTACTTTAGTTGTTTCTATAGAATCAAGAATAACACTAGCAATGTTTCTATTAAACTTAGAAATTATTTCTGGGAGAAAGTACTTTATACAATCTTGTAATATTTCCTTATTAATATTTTCTTAATGGGTGAGTAGGAAAGTTATACTTAGATGGCTCGTTCATGGCCCCTCCCCCTTCATACGAAAATAAGAAAAGATGGTTCACTGTTTTATAATAATGAAGTACAAAGTAATGCTCTTAGGGTTGTATACATATATAAGTATATACATATCTTATATCGGCTTCCCTGGACTGCTTCATAAGATGATGGTGTAGGAGTCGCTCCAAGACCTTGCTCATGTGCGAGAGTGGTCAGCAAGTCGCCCCTCTCTGGATCGAGTAGCGGCACTTCGATTGCTTGTTTCCAGGCAGTTTGGAAGTAAAAGACCCTCATGCTGGTTTATTATTAGAAGTCATTCTCCTTATATAGGCATCTCCAGTAGTTCTGACCATATGGAACTCTATTAGCTGATATGAATCGCCAATTTTTACAACTATTTAGAATTATACTTTTTTCATCAGACCTTTTCAATTAATTATCTTAAAAGAGAGAACCTTTAATTTTTTTTTTGTAACGCTAGTGGTAATGTACTCTGTACCACTGTGATGTTTGCCACTCATATTTAAATATGTACAGAGCAGGTCTGGAAAAGAATATTTACCCTCCTCGACTGTTCAGTAGAGAAGTTTTCCCTTCCCCTACTGGCAAAGAGAGTAAATCGCTCTCGAAATAAACGATAGTCTGCTCCACTTTTACAAAATTGCAAAAATTACAGAATTATTTTAATCGAGATTATAAATTACTTTAATTTTACGTTGCAATAAACATTTTTGCTTGTGAAATATTTAATTATTCCTCGTCTTCTCCACACACTCGACTTGTGTAATCACGACTTATTACTACTCTTTACGGTAGGGGTGATAACTTGAGATACTTTCAGTTTTTTTATGAGATTATTAGTGTTCTTTATCTGATTATACTGTACTAATACTATCATACCTAAAGTTAATAATAATGAAATGAGGAACGTATGTATATCCATTGAGAATGATAGACAGGCTACCTGACTTAGCCCAGGGGTTGGACTACCTGCTTGGTTCCCATGGGGTGGCCGCCCTAGCGTGTCGCCTCCCCACCCTAGGGTGTACCAGGGCACGGTTATACCCAGTAGTAGTACACCGTGAGTGCATCATGAAGGAGAGGCTCTTGTCTGCCCAGGTCAGTGTGTGTGTCGTGCGCTCTATTCGTTCAGTCTTCATATTTCGCTGAAAAAGTTACCAGTGCTTAAGTTATTTATTATTTTTGTATTTAATCTTGTGCGTGTTGTTTACCATAAATAAATGTAGCTTAATATCCATAAACAAATGTGCAGTTATAACATAATCTAAGTTACCTACCAATATTACTTATTCATAAAATAATTTTCCTTTAAAAAATAGTAATAGTAATACCCTGCGATTTATGATACTTATTTTTTTATAAGGAGTAATAATGAAATGTAATCGTAGTATTCAAGCCAGACAGAAACAGTTCTCATGGTTATAATTGTTTATGTATGTAGAAAATTGTTTGATAATTTGAATATCCAGTTCCAAAACCTCACAACGTATCAACAGTACACAACGTATCTAAAGTAAACATCGGGATGAATTTTGAAGTTTGATGGATACCTATTATCTGTAGGTAGTTTCAAGAAGTGTTTTGGAAACTCATTCAATTCAATCGTTTTTAAAGATTAATACAAAACTTTATAAATGCTCAACTGTTAATCTTCCAAAACTTATCTTCCATCTTCCAAAAAAAATGTAGTTTGAATGTTTTTCAATCTGTGTTACAATCTTTTAGAAACTAACTGGGTATATAATAGTTTAATATAAATGTATCAGTAGAAACATCATAAGTGCGTTTGTTTTTCATGTACACTTAATTCATTTTTCGTTTTCATTGATTAAGTCCATTTTTCTGCCTTTTCCCCTTTTTATTTACTGCCGGTCATTTGTAATTCTTTTAAATTTTCAAGATGCAATTTTTTTTATTTTGTATTAATTGATTTATTGTTATTTACAACTGCATAAAAAAAATATATACAACAAGTAAATTTGCTGTAGGTGACATGATACAAACATGTGGAGAATCTACCCATTGGTAGAACTCCAAAGATGCAATTTGATTTCAATTTTAATTAGTGACTCCATTTTAGGTCAGGTTTAATCAACAAAACAAAAAAGTTATTTATTCCCACAAAGAAAATTATTTATGGCACAATAGCTCAAAAAATGTACCTGTTTTACACAGGTAGAGGAATAAAAATGACAAACCGGTGATCCTATAGGTCAAGGATGCGAAAGGTACTTTCTCTACCTGACCTGTCCGGGTCATTCATTTCATACGGTCATTAGGTCGTAGGGAATTACTGTTCTGTATTATTTTCTGGTTTTCATATTAATCAGACTTTTTCGAATTACTAAGATTTATACTAAGTGTATCTGTGTATTACTATCTGATACTAATATACTAAGTGTGTATTCTTTGTTCTGTGTGGATACATCAGATCTCTAAAGAAAAAAAAAATCTACAGCTACTTTTCAAGTATATTTAATTTTTGTTTATTGATTTATCCATTTTATTTTTCACTTTTCATTTCTATTATAGTTTTCTACTCATAATCCTAATTATATCGTCGTTTTCCAACTGTGAAAATTCCCTATAAATTATTTAAGTGACTTTGAAAATTAATTGACTTTTTTATCACAAATTTTTTTTGAAAAGTTATTTTATCTTCTCTAGCTCCAGATAACATTAACGTTAGGTGTGCTCTTAAAAGGTACAGTTATTATTCAGTCTAACTAGACGCCTACCTGAGAGAGCCTTTTATACAACTGCTAGTCGTCTGCAGGAAATGCTGTGACCCTCCATATACCTGCTGTATCCAGTCTCAAGTCATATAGCTTTATACATTAATTTATTTTAACAACGCTGTTAATATAAAAAAGTTTTTTTTTTTAACAAATATTGTAATCCATTAGCTCAACCAATAAATTAAATATTACTAATTTAGTCTCCGATATTATAGTTTTGGTAGAATTTAGAATTTTAGAATTATAGTTCTATTAGAAACACTGTTCCTGAACTTTTTCATTAAAAAATGTCAACGAAATCCTACTACATGAAGTGATTTCATGAGTGTTTAAATGTGAGGAAATATCTTCAATCAAGTCGAATCAATTTGGCATTTTATGGACCGATATTTATTTATAAAAAATAATTGATACCAAAATTATTATTCCATTAAGTCTATATTAAAAAAAAATCAACTGGTGAACAAGTGTTTCCTCCAACTTCGGGTAAAATCAAATTAGCCGGTTTCGAATTATAGGAAAGCTATGGAAAATAAGTTTGCGTATGCGTAAGAAAAACTAGAGTTTGCAATTTTGTATAACTGATACAAAATTCGATCTCTAGCCGTGAAGTACAAGAGTCGGGAAGAAAAAAAGGCAGTTATCTCACCCCAATTTTAGATTACTGTAATGAAAACTATGTATAATTACTAGTCAAAATTGATGAGTCTACCAATTATAGGTAGGGGGATTAAAAAATGGCGGCTGTTCAAAACTTTAAAAAACATTGATTTTTCATTCGGAGTTCTATATCTCAAAAACTACCAACAACACTAGAAAATTTAAGAGAACATTATTTAAAGAAGAGTAAATTTGCTGAAATAGTAGCCCTAAAAGAGCTATTTACGTCCAATAGTTCTCGAGATATAGCTTTTTAAAAATTTCGTAAAAATCTACTGAAAGATTAGTAGTTAGTTAATTTATTTTGAGAAATCTATATCTCAGGAACTATGTGACGTACTGATGTCTTTTAGCACTCAAATTAAAGCTAATGGACTATAATGAAGTTTATGACCTTTACCTTCGTAGGAAGAGTTGTTTTCACGATATTTACTAAAATAAATTGATTTACAGTTGTTTAGACAATAAGCTTGATTTATGAAAAACTTCATTTCAGAAACCATTGGACATATAGATGTCCGCCAGCGCTCAAATTAAAGCTAGTTAAATTTTCTACAAAATAGTTAATTATGTTTATCTTTGTAGGAGGAGTAGTTTTTATGATATTTGACAAAATAAACTCACAAAATGTTAATTTCTAGTTGTTCGTATAAATGATTGGATTTTTGAAAAAAATATATCTCTAGATCCATAAGACGCAAATATGTCTGCCTACACTCAATATAAAGGAAATTTAACTTACTATAAACTAGTTTATGACACTTATCTTCGTAGGGGTAGTAGTTTTTATTATATTCACATATGAATATAATTTTGGCAAATAAAAATTTGTCCGAACAACTATAAATCAATTAATTTTAGCAAATTGCATGTAAACTATTACTCCTACGAAGATAAACATCATACACTACTTTATAGCTCATTAAATTAACTAACTACTAATGTTTCAGTAGATTTTTAAGAAATTAGAAATTAGAACTATTAGACGTAAATAGCTCTTTTAGGGCTAATATTTCATCAAATTTACTCTTTTTTAAATAATGTTCTCTTAGATTTTCTAGTGTTGTTGTTAGTTTTTAAGATATAGAGCTCCGAATGAAAAATTAGTTTTTTTTAATCGTTTTGAAACAGCCGCCATTTTTTATTCCCCCTACCTATACTTGGCACACTCATCAATGTTGACTATTAATTATACATAGTTTTCATTAAAGTAATCAGAAATTGGGGTGAGATATAACTGCCTTTTTTTGTGAGATAACGTAATTTCTACATACACTTGTTTTTTTCTTTCTTTTTTTAATACAGCTCGACCTGTTTGGCCCGAATTTGGAGAATAGTGTAATAATGATCCAGTATAATTTTTTTCCATTTTTATACTTTATAAAATTACTGACTGAATTTTATTCATTACTGACTTTATCTAGTATTAATAAAACTATATATAGTTTTTATTATAAAATTTTATATTATTTATGTATCTTAATTTATTTTTTATAAATTCAAGTTGTTCATAAATATGATCAAATTGAAACAATTTGTGTGTGGGTATTATCCATCGAACCATTAATTTGATTTTGATAAAATTTTACGGGTTTGTACGTTATTGATTCCATATCAATTTTATCTATAACGTCCTCTACTTTCACTTACATACACTAACATATTTTCCTTCGCACACCTGTATTTCGAAAACGGCCCAAAGTCTGATTATTGTTGATGGTGAGTATAAAATGGGAATAATATAAATTTATCATGTTCCGTTTACTACCTAACAAACTCATTTCTGGACACACCAGTATTTTAACAACATATCGTCTTTTAGATTTTAATCACAAATGGCAGCTCGTCAAACTTGAAATATAGGTAATTACCTAATCAATAGAAATTACCGGATAATTAAATTTTTATAGAAGAAAATAAGGTGAAAGCAGTGAGAAAGTTATGTAGAGCTATTTTACCTGGCAAGCATTTTTATAAGTATAACTTTATTTAAACCAGATAGTTATTTATTTTTAATAGACATTTAGCACTTCAAATGTATTATTGTTTAAATAAAACTTATTAAAAATATGTTAAATATTTTATTATAACTTATTAAAAATATGTTAAGTATTTTATTAAAACTTATTAAAAATATGTTAAATATTTTATTAAAACTTTTTAAAAAATATTACGCAAAGATAGTATACGAACTTATTTCTTAAGCTTTAAAGAATAAAAATTCAAATAAAATTGTTGGGAAATACAAGTATATAATATATAAGTTATACTGCATGTATAACATTTCACAGAAATTTTTATTTCAATACCAGTAATATTTAGTTAGCTGATCACACGATAAGGTTATATAACCAATGGTTAAAATAGGCACAGCTCATTAGAAATGTAATCAGTAGAAATTATATTTCATCTTATACAGATTTGCAACCTTCATGCCCATCTTTCAATTCCGATAAAATTTAATTGTTTTGTTTATTAAATTGCTTATCAATAAGTATTGAAAAAAATCTCTGACTATGGTTTATCGTGTTGAGACAGATAAGGATGGTATTTTTAGCGATTACGCAAATGCATTGAGAACCCATCGCAATGAAGAAATAATACAGTTTATTGGCTGCTATATTTTAAAATAATGTTTTGATTTTTTGTGCTTTTCTCTTTATTATTTTGTTTGTTTGTTAGTTTTGAAAGGGCGTT
>NW_027113995.1:91494-93165 GCF_000696795.3 Halyomorpha halys
TTTGTTTAATAATCGTTACGATATTGGAAAGGATGGTGAAAAGCAGATAACTGACTGTTCTAATTTTAAAAATAAGGCAAGCTAAATAGATAATTATTATAATTAAAGGCTGGTTATTAAGTTAGTCTGATGGATGAATTTAATGACTTTTACAATTACAGATTCGTCGTTTCTCAACGCCATTGAGATTTATTACTTTATTATTAGAATTATTACTTTACTATTTTTACGTGTTCCGTGTGACATATTATCCCATTATGCAGCTGTATTTTAATATCAAAAGAAAGTTTACCATTTGTTTTTCAATTTGTATGCCTTACTTCTGTTAATTAATTATTGTTTTTCAAGTCCTGAAGGGTTTCAGTTCCAGTTTTATGCTAATAATTGATGCTGTAGAATGTTACATTTTTGTTGATCTTTCAGTGTGAAAAAGGTTATAATTTTTTTTTTTTTTTGTAAAATTTTAATGTGGCAACTGAACCCCATGAATGGAAACATCTATTCTTTTGAGATCTGCTGGAAAGTTATATCTTCTGTGGTTATATTTATGAATTCTTAAGCCTTTGCTGCTCCATTTATTCATTGCACTTTTTGTTCCATCGTGTTTATTGATTTTCAATATTGTATGCCTTCACACAAGGTATCTTTATGATCACAAAATCGTGTTATAGGGATTATGAAACTAATATGAAAAGGTTGTGCAGGTTTCCTAGCCTTTGTTAGCTTGTGCTGAAAAGATGGCATTTTTCATTTTTATTAATGATAATTTAAGGATTTTGCCATTTACCTAATTCTATCTAACACTTACCTACTTGTTCTAAAAGGGTCCCACCACCAAAAGAAAGGCAGGGAACCACTAGCCTAGATAGTTTCCAAGTTTGTAATTTTATTTATGTTTGTATTTTATACCCGAAATCCCATATCTTTTTATTTCTCATAAATTTATGGTAAACATCGCGTTGATCTGCGGTTTTTAGTTCTCAATCGTTAAAAATAACCGTTGCAACACCTTATATTTAATTGTACATTAATTACTGTTGGGCCTGTGATAAATATTTACCAAAAATCTACGAAAACGGTTTTTTTTTAATTCAAATTATGGAAATGATATGCTCTTGAAGCTCATTCAGGAAGCTTCAAGTATTGGTTGACGTTAAATTTGCTTCTAACTTCAAGGAAAGGTTTTGTTGGAAGTGTAAAGTTATAAATGTAAAAAAGCATCGATAAATACAGCCGTAAAATAAATGGATTGATAACGGAATTGTGGCTTGCAGAAACGAAAGGTGATATCACGTTTAGCCTGCATGTATGGCTTCCAACCCTGATGGCTCATCTGATTTCAGGGCTGTGTTGTCGTAGGGGTGTTAAATCATTATGCCAGTAGCTCACATTCATATTATAGACAACTGAAAGGGGTATGAGATATTCAGAAATTAGAATAAAAAAAAAAAATACAAAGGAAAATTTATTCTGATTATAGTTGACTTTATCTCTAATTTTTGGTTTCAAGTTTTATTTCGAGAAGATGGCCACGGGACCCTCTAATTTAAACTAATGTTTGAAATAACACCAACGGGTGGTTCCTTCCCAAGATTTTCAAGTGTATATGAAACATACTACATATTTACCTATTGTATTATTTTGTACAGTTGTAAATTACAATAAATAAAT